>NC_057806.1:171237431-171349739 GCF_018294505.1 Triticum aestivum
GGCGGAGTCACGCGGTTGCGGGCTCGGCGACTCGCGCGGCGATGCGGTGGGGGGAGGGGGGAGGGCGAGAGGTGGCGGGTGAGTGGAGAGGACCGGTGAGTGAGCCCCAAGATCTGCCGCGACATGTGACAGATCAGCGGTCGGCGGGCGGAGTCACGCGGGGCGGCTCGTCGAGGCACGCGGCGATGCGGCGGGGGAGGGTAAAGTGCGAGAGGACGTGAGTGAGTGGAGGGGAGAGTGATGAGTGAGTGGGGTTTGGGTTGGGATGCGGCGGAGGGAGGGGAAAAGGTGAGGGGTGGCTAGTGAGCCCAGAGGCCAGCGCGCCAGGTGGGCCCTCGAGCCGGCCCGTGAGGCAACTTTGTTGTGCCTGGGCCGGGGAGGCCAGCACGCGTGCCTGGCCGGGAAGTGTCGTGCCTGGCCCGTGTAATCCTGGCCGGGCCGGGCCATGTTGGGCCGGCCAATTTGTCCAGGTATACTGTAATCCCTCAAAAAAATATACTGTGTATAAGGTAATTTCTTTTATAGTTGTTTTTTTAGGGGCTAAGTTTGGGTGCTGGTTGGGCCGTGGTGGATAGCTAATTTGGGCCTTGTGTGAAAATTTTGCTCAATGATAGAAATTCTAAACTCGCATGTGTGGGAATTTATGACAAAAAAATAGATATTGAAAGTATACATACCTCACAAAAACAATAAAAGTGTGTGTGTATATATATATATATGAAATATGGTTCATAAAAATAAATATATTTTATAATTACCTTTCATATACTAAGGGTATCACAATAAAATTGAGAGAAAAAAATATACTTGGTTGAAGAAGGTTTGTTTGCATGTTTTTTTTCTTGTTGGACAATTTTCCATGGCCTATATTAATAATTTAAATAATTTTCATATGACTATTTACTTATATATGAACATTACAGTTTGTTGTTTTCCCCAAATTTTGTGTTAGTACAATTATTTAATCAACATATTTTCCTAATAATGTCAACTATGTTTTTTATAGAGAAAATAGTTGTGTCAGTTTCACTTTTATTTTTTCCAGATATTATATATGATTATACTCCCTTCGATCCCTTTTACTCCGGGCATAAGTTTTTCTTGTTTTTTCCAGAATACTCTGCGCGATCCTGATTTGTAGCGGTTTTTTCCTAAGTCTATCCTAATCTTCAGCCCCGCATGCAACGACTACCTCCTCCTGTGCATTAATTACTGACCACGCATGCAGCGCATGCAAAGGAGAATGGGCCAATAACAGCCATGCAGAGGAAACGAGGAGGACGGGCCAATAACTGGCTCCGGTGATCATAGCTTCCCAGCTTTCCTGGTTGCTGCAATTCAACTAGCACAGGGACAATTTCGTCCAAAAAAATTACAAGCAGGTCTCCTTGGTATGCGTGATGTGAGTTATGGGTAGACTAAAAAAAATAGGAGGGAGTATTATGCAGTAGAAAATATCATTTATATTTGATCATTTATATTTCATTGTAGATACAAAGTGATGGGTTTCGACATATGCACTGATGTAACGATGACAGACCGCACTGAAACACCACGAGAAGAGGTGCATATAGCTAACCTTCCTCGGTATGTATATTGTACATGCAAATACGAAAGGTATATTTTTGTATATTAATATTTTTTTCAGAATATAGGAGACATGGATATGGACTTTGGATATGCACAAAAAGAACTCGTTGAGGGTTTCGATGCGAAGTTGCTGAAAGGGACAGTAAATTCACTGAGTTTTTTACAACATAATGATGTCGAAGCGGTGATATCTCATAACAAACCAAAAATGGATGCCAATTTAAATGTTATCGCACAAGGTATTTCTTTAATGTTATTATCAATATTTTCTTTGTGAAATTGCCTTCTGTATTCAACTAATTTGGCTCATTTTGTTGTCCAAGTTGGCTCACTTTTTTATGAAGTCGACAGACTATGTTTGTACCCCTAGAGATATTTCAGTCACCGAATCAATCATGTCTGCCCCCAAAAAACCTTGTTCGTGGACATCTTGTTATCAACGGACGATTGGAATGCCTTTTGAAAGATGATATGTTCTTACACGATGGTGTAAGACCAACTGCATAAACTTTGTAATTAATAATTGCAACGAAATATAATATTGTAATATATATATATATATAATTTAAATGTTGACTACAAGTGATAAATGCTTACATATATTGCATGCTTGCTCCAGACCATCTACGAGGCAGGTGATAAATGTCGTTAGTCTTTCTTTTTGGTATCAATTTTCATTGCAAAATGGAGTTCAATTATTCAGTAATTGTGTTTGTGTTATATTGTTTGTGCATGTGAAATTTAACATGTAACTCTTGTAAATTTTTTCAAGAGCCTGTGGCAACGGGCACTCTACTAGTAGTTTTATGTTTTGCAAAAAAATTATATGTACACCCTTTGTAAAGAAATATGAAATATAAGAGTGTTTAGGTAGTAATGATCTAAATGCTTTTAAGTACAATATAAAAAAGAACATACCATCTTAGAAGATATGGCCTCATCCGTTGCATTGGTGATGGACGATCGACAGATTTGAGACTCCGGTTGGATAACTAGGGAACCACTGCTCATACCGCTTATGCCTTTGATCCAGAACCTGCCACAGATGATGCATGAGCCGATAAACCACACAGAAGCTACTTGGAGCTCAAAACTTGTTCGCCAGGTGTTTCTGCCGATGGACGCGGATGCTATCCTTAGTATCCCACTTTGCACGGGTCGGATCACGGACTTCTGGTCTTGGCATTTGGACCGCAAAGGTTTTTTCTCCAAGGGAAAATTGGTTGTACGGTGTCACAGGACCGCCGAACTGCCATAAGAAAAACTTTGGAAGCTGTCGATTCCCTCAAAAGTCAAAACAGAAGGGACTTATCTATGCTCTCCGTGGGTCTCTCTCATTTACTACTCGATGGCTCGTTGTACGTGGGCTTTGTCTGACGAGAGTCTCACAAGACGCATGGTATCATGCACCGAGCCGAATGCAGAAAAAACCTGGTTGTTCATGTTGCATGACATGGTACCACAATTTCAATTCTATAGGATGATCGTTTCTCTTTGGGCGTTTTGTTTGCCCAAAGGCTATCGACGAGAACATCTTCCAAAGCCCATTTTCTACACATTAGTTTATTGAGTCATATTTAGCGGAGGTACAAGCGTTGAAACATTGTCTTTTCGTGCATCTAGACCTACCCTTTAGACCCGTATGCGGTGGCTGCCGCCCCAAGCGGGACATGTAAAAATTAATGTGGATGGTTTTGCTCGTTCTGATACTAAAGGTGCGGCCATGGCTCTTTGCAGGGATGCGAATAGAGCATATGTTGGTGCATCAGCTATTGTTGTCAATAACATCATAGACCACCGTGTCTAGAAGCTCTGGCGTGCCGAGAAGGACTAGCTCTTGCTAAGGATCTAAACCTTAGAAACATTGTGATTATTTCTAATTGCGTAATGGTGATGAAATGTATTGAACATGGATCTTGTGGAACCTATGATGCAATCATCAAGGAGATCAAGGAGCGGAATACTTCTGTTGATAGCTATCATTTTGTTCACGGACATAGGAATTTTAATTTCGAGGCTCAGAACCTTCCAAAGTACGTTTTATCTTTAGGTGTAGTATATGTCATGTTTGGCTGGGTCTCCCTTATGACCCCATTATTGTACTTGTAAACATGCTCATCTCTGAGTAATAGAGTTGCATGTGTTTGCCTAAAAAAACTTATTTGCAAAACATAGTGTTAGCCAGTAGCAGACTCGGACACACAAGTAACTTAAGTCCTCTATAAACCAAAACTTGGTAATTCGAAAGCCTTCCTGGATTCATCGTATTTTACTGGCATTCAGATTTAGAATTGATGCCTACAGTATCCGGGTCGAAACTCAACTTCTGAACTCATTTTTTACCAACATCTTGATTCACAATGGTGCCTATAATATCAGGGGAGAAATATGGCATGTTCTTTTTTCATCAGATTTGCAGTTTTATCCAATTCTCGTGATTGATTCGAATGTGGCCTTCAAAACTAGATCGTCCTTGCTTGATCGTTTACAGTATTTCTTCATGGCCTTTGTAGACTTGCCGAACTGTTCATTCCTGCATGTTGGAGACACATAAGTGTCAGAATAGCTTCGGAACTCCTGGTAATTACACCCCCTAAAATCTTATCATATGCCCTTGAACACCAACAGTGGCTGCGATTAGCCAGCAGCTACAAGCAAATAATTGTCGAAATAAAGCCGATTTAGGTGAACATTTAAACAGGTCCTATTAGGAATTCACCTGTTTTTGTCGCCGGCTGCCGCCGTCAGGCGAACATACTCTGCCTCAAGCTGCCGGATAGAGGGGCACTGACCCATCCTAGACTCTCTACTTTTTTTTAGTGTCTGCTACTACTGGTCTGCTCTGCTCGCTAGTTGCTTGTTGATTGAGTTGCATTTCTGGTTACATATGTATTTAAGGGATTCTAGTTCAAATATAAAATACAAAAAATGGGAGAAAGCGCTCAGATATTTTGTGCCTTTTGGGCTTTTGATAGGTAGGCATGAATTGTGCTGCTTCATCGTGCCACTTGTCTGTTCTTCTTTAGACTGGTTTTATGTTTGGCTACTTCAGGCAACTCCGCTCTTCACTCTGGTATTGTATAATCGTACTCACCGTAGCACATCTATATGGCTTCATAGAGGACCACCGTATATTGATGAGCTTCTGCCTCTCGATTGTAACCTTATTATCTTGGAATGAATTTCTTTCACCCTAGAAAAAAAAACTTCACTTTGGCATCACGTACATCCCTCCGAAATTGCTTCATTTGGCTTGATTTCGTGTGATCTCAATTGGTTTCCTTCCAGAAGTATATTTTCCTACCAAAGAAAGGAAAACAAGTTTTCTTCTCTCTCGAGGGATTAGCGTTAGAAATAACTGGAAGATAACGAAAACTCGATAAAAACAAGTCAAAACCTTCGTCTAAAAGTGATAAAAATTAGAGCTAGCAATGTCATATCTATTTTTATTGTCTCACATATTTTGCTCTGTCACCACACCTACATCACGTGGTCATATCTTGTGATCACAATTCAAACCTTTTGTGCAATGAGTCATTTAGTTGATACTATTCACTCATCTCATTGTACGTTTCTATTGACCTAGGGGGAGCCATCTAGTTGTGTGCATGTTGCATAATCAAGCAAATATTTATTGTATATGAACACTCCTAGGGGAGCTCTCTACATCGATAGCTTTGCATAGCAATATTCCATATTCATATTCTTTGTCATGCTCTAACCATGATGTCATCAATACACCAAAAAAGTGGAGATTGAAAGGGAGGATATGGTTGATTCCCACTTCAAAAAGATCAAAGGCATGGTTTACTAGCGACTTGAAGCTTTTGATTTGGTTTATTTGAGTTGTATGACAACCGCACTATCAAGAGGTGTCATTATGGTAGAAAGGTGGTGTGGGGACACTCAAAACATAAACACTAGCCATCCTACACCTACCACCTTAAAGATGATCTACATCTTCATATCCAACATCTCAATGTGCCCCCAAGGAGTGTCCAAAGTCTCTGGACACCTCGTTCACACATAGTCTTTGACCCCCGTGCGCACATGCTGGTGAACTAGCCTCTCGATCACCCCGTGTGCACGTGGTCTTCGACCACCACGAGCATGGGGTGATGCATTTATCTTTGGACATCCTATTCCCACGGGGTCTCAGACCACCATGTGCATGGGGTAGTGATTTAGCCTCTAGACATCCCGTGAATGTAATGTAAAGGTCTTTTGAAGGTGATTTAGAAATATAGTCCATCTGAATGCAAAGATCACAAAGTGGGATGAACTATATATAGATCTCTTCTTCCACCTCCATTCCTAAGAGAGCAAAGCTCGATCTACAACTTGACCAAACCGATTTGTGTTCCCCGCTAGATTTCTTCACCAACAATTAGTTTCCCTAGTAGCTTGGGCTCCTAGCCTGTTAGGGTTCCTCCGGAAGCTTCATTGCTTGTGGTGTGCTCCGGAGACGTATGTCAATATGTGGTGGTCGCCTTCAAGACCAACCCCGAGTGATTCGAGGCTCATCCGCTGGGGGTGACTTGAGGAGAATACAATGACATAATGGGTGGCATTCCGAAGCCTTGGCACCGACAACACTCTAATGAACACTAGCACTTCTCTAAGGAAGTGTAAATTTCGGGATAAAATCCACGCCCCGACTCACTTTTGTTACTCCTTTTTATGCATTTTACTTTGCTTTGTATGCTCGTGGGACTTGCTAATTAGATTTTTTCCTAGCTTACATTGCTTTGATCTTGATTTCCCTATAGATTGTGTTCATCTAGTTGCATATATAGAGAACCTACTTTATCGGCAAACCCCTAAAACTGGTAATTAAGCTTAAAACCTATTCACCCCCTCTAGTCAACTGTATCGACCCTCTCGGGTAAATTAAACTTCGATCAAGTTCTTCACTTATGCTCAGTCACTTAGCAATTTTAGGCTCTAGGGTTTTTCCTCACTTAGGATTCTCACAATCACTTTGAGAGGATGGGTTACTCAAAAAAACACTTGTCGAATTCCTATGGAACATCCAACCAACTAAGGTTGAGGTAGAGGTTATTTATAGTCAGTAGAGCAAGCTCAAGCGATGATGCGACTATTGGAGGTGCACTCACAACGTCACTGATGGAGTGCTGGACTAAGAGGTACTCACCACGTGTCTCTCGGCCAGGTTGGTCAGGCCGAGGACCCACATGGCGGTTCACTAATGGGACATTTCGGGCAGCCGATGACGTATACTAGGAAAATTCCACAAGACTTGGCACACAAGACGAGGACTGCTGTTATCCTAGGCCTCCAATACATTGTGTAAATCGAGGCCAGACTAGTCAATAGAACATTACATTACAACATAGGTCAACAATCTCGTGGTAGATACATGTACTCTGTACTATACCCCATATCAATACAATCAACAGCATGACATAGGGTATTATCTCTTTGAGAGAGCCCAAACCTAGGTAAAATCATGTGTCCATGTTACCATCGCTCCAAGACACCTAGCTTATGACCCCTACCTCGACATATGATGGATTTAGCACCGACATTGGTGTCCCATACAGGTCCCTGTTGGTAGTCACTGCAGTACGATGGGAATTCAGATCGACTCTGACGTGGTTAACGCGTCGGAACGAAACTTCAGCATCGACGTCGGCTTTCATCGCTGGCTCGACTGGTCACCTTGGCTGGATCGAGGACTACACTCTGCGTTGGATCATCAAGTTCGGACGGGTGCCTCCATCATCAACTCAAATCTCAACTAAGATCATGGAAGAATCGTCCATGGAGCTCGGGGTTTCAATGTCAATAGTGCGCTCACGTGATTGTGCAATTTTTTTGGGCAACATATTCGTGTTCGTTGTCCCTGCCTCCTCAAGCACCGCTTTGATGGTTGCTTCAGTGGAACTGCGCTGAATTGAGCCTACAACAACCCTGTAAAATTTGATCATGGTGGGGTGGCAGTTAGGGCGTAGTACCGCTGCAGTGGTACTACCGCACTGAACTACCACTCTACTACCGCCTATTTACAGAACACACAAGACAAGCGGAAGTAGTGACCGCACTAAAATGCGGCAGTACCGCTGGAGTGGTACTACCACTGAGCAGAGCGGTACTACTGCTTATGCTATTCTGAAAAGCCCAAGCAAGAAGGAAGGACCAGCTCAGTTGCCGGGAAGGAAATGGGGTGCAAAGAGACTGTGTACGTGTTGATTCACCCAAACCTTTCCGAAGCAGACCCCCTCTTAATAGTACGGTGTTCCTAGGACTCAAGTCCACCGAAAATGAAACACAAGAAAAACACCGTCTTCATAAACATCCCGAGGGGTTCGAATCGTCTTTGTGCCATAAGATAGATTATCTGATATGCTCAATGCACACGATTACTTCGCAAAAGCATTGTCATCAATCACCAAAACCAATAAGGGAGAAATATGCCCTAATAGTTTTTCAATCTCTAGACGTAGAGAATGATCCATTAAATCCATGAGACGATGCAAATGCAATATTGGGACACAAAGTTTGATATCCTAGTGCCATTGGACCCATCAAGCACAATTGGTTGGTACTCGAGAATATCTTTTGATATCTCCAAGGCATCAAACATCTTGTGCTAGTTTTCCAGTTTCAAAGAAATCTAGACACCAATATCACTAGATATATTGATCAAGATATCCACCATGTTAGATTGTAGACAAGCTTTGTGTTCCTACTAGGTGTGGTAGCCATACCATGAAAGTCTTCGAAACAAACCTTAGTGGCTACATCCACCAACCGTTATCTCAAAGATAATGTTGATTGTGTTATCCGGATGCAAACATGTTACATAGTAAGTAATATCACTATATTGCTCATATTGTAAGACAAATCATGTGACAACCTCGTTGATTTGTTTATGAAGTCTCTACCAAGTTCAACATTCCACAAACATGTTCATAGAATTGGTATTGACGAATTCAAGATATGCAACTATCAGGGGGAGTATGTTCCTGAATTACTCCTGTTCAAAGCACCATATTGTACTCTTTTCCCCTTTCTCAGTTTACTTTTTACAGGTTGTTATCAAGGTTTTTAATGAGGTAATATCAACATGAGATTATATTTCATATATTCTATTTTCCCGCCGAGGTTTTTAAGAAAGTATACATGCCATATTTATTGTCCTCTAAACTCTATGGATTTCCCATGTTGAGTTAAAGAGACAATTATCATGATATGTCATTGTTAGGACCGAGAGTATATCGACCAGGAGGCGGGGTGGTGAATGGGAGATTCAAAATTTCTTTTGAAAGTTTTGCACTAATCCCAAACATAGCAGTGGAAGTAAGGTATGGTAGATACAAACTCAATCAAGCATACTATTGAGGAAAAAATTCTTCGAGGTAATATGCAATAATGGTTAGAGCATAGCATATGATAGGCTTGATGATAATGATGGTAATGCAGTATGCCAACAGATATGCTATCATGACAAAGAGCTAGAGATGAACTATGAAGGATAACTACGAGAAATAATTGTAATGAGGAAAATGATCACAACACAAAAGAAGATGAGAACTATAACATCACAACAGAAGGAAGAGGGTGCAAAAATACGAGAAACGAATAATAACCGAAGGAAATGACAGAAGAAATAAGAGCGAATGATATGCAACATAGTACAAATGATCAGATAAACTATCGTCACAAAGCATGAATGAAAACTGCTGAGAGTATTGCAGTGAAGTAAATAGAACCATTGGTGCTCGATGGCGATAGAGAGATTTGGTAGACCAGTTCACCCTTCCGCCAAAGGGCTACGTCTGGTTGGAGGGGCTGTGGCTTAACATGGAAGATAAACTCTCTTCACCCTATTCTCCTTCAACACGGAGCTGATCAGACTCTGGTTGATTTCACTCGTGGTAGATACTTGTCGGCGATCTCCAAACCTTCGGTCGACCTTCGTGAACCACAATCACTCTTGGTTGCTTAAGATCTAGCTCAGTGAAGACAAGAACTCTTCAACACTCGAGCCAAAACCTATCCGTCTAGAGAGTGTGCAACTCTCAAGAGTAATAGGTACAAGAACTCTAACTCAGAACTATTGTGATGATAAACCACTATCTAAGTTTGGGCTCTTGATTTTTCTCTCAGTGGATCTTAAACTCAAATCACTCAGAGAGGGGTTTCTCAAATCCATCTTCTCAGAAATATCAAGGGGAGCAGCCAACGGACAATGTTGGGGTGGGGTGGCTATTTATAGCCGCAACCTTCCCTGATGGGAAATCACCATTTTGGACATGCGGTCTAGCCAATGGCCAACTGACATGTTCACAACGGTCGGATTTTGGAGAAACGGTAACATTACTTGAGGAACAAGTAATGCTAACTCATCAGTCTGAGACAAATCTCTCGCAGCGAAGAAGATCACAGTCTCTTGCTGGCAAGTATTTGCTCGGAACACCAAGAGATTTCTCTCGCAACTTTTATAGGTTTTGGCTAAGCATCACAACAGATCTAAGCTTCGAGAACCTATACCCCTCTTAATAGTACAGAGGTCCTATGACTCAAATAAACGAAAGAAGAACAACAAAATGAATTCTACGTCTTCACTTTGTCTCCGACTTCCGTTCGCTGCAGTCAATTTGTTCAGATGCCAATACCGAATCAATGCTCACTTCAGCAATAAATTTCAAGAGGTAATTCCTTCACTTCAATCTTCTCGTCTACATGTCTTCATCAAAATGTAGCTCTTTCTTCTCTGCAACGCAGATATACTTTGGTGAAGTTCCTCAAACTTGACACGAGAGATTTGTTCATTTATCACTTAATGTACTTCTCCCCTTTGTGCCATCACTTGATGATTTCCTGTCATATTTGTAGAGCAAACATTTTCCCTGCACGATAGACAAATATCGAGGATAATCATTGCAAGGGTGCCTGTAAGCAGATAGTTCGAAGAAAATGAAATTGCAGGGGGTTATTAACATTACATGGCGACCGAGTATTTCACCACCACAAGCGGTTCATTAAGTTCATCAAGCAAATTGTTCGAGGGAAAACCAAAAACGTTCAACTACGAAAAGCAAATGGAAAATGAGAAAACCCTTCAAGTACTTCGATCATCAATCACTCGGTGTACTTCTCCCCCCTTTTGTCAACAAGTATCAAAAATGAAAGAGAAAACATACGAGGAACTACTCTTCTCGAGTGTCCTCAGAATCAGAATTGAAAGTACTCGACAAATCAGAATCCGCGGAGCGAGGAATGGTCGAGGTAGAAGTAGGAGTAGAAGCATGAGCTCTGGAGGAATTGGTGGGATAAACATCTAGCTTGTAGATGAGTGTTCCAGCTGTGTCTTCAATTTCGTCATCATGCCTGACAAACAATAGGTTAGTTGATGTAGAACGCTTAGGGAGCACAGGGGTTTGCCTTCCGATGCGAGGAATAGCAAGTAAATCTAGGTAGTCATAATCTTTCTTGATGCCCTTGGCAGCCAACTACTTTCGAGAATAATGCTGCCTTAGAAGAGAACAAGAGCGCTTCTTTGCTTCCTTCTCATGCAGAAGGGTTTGGCGAGCATAATTGTGAAGTGAATTCAACTTAGTCATCAATTCCAGCTTTTCTTTTCGATCAAGCTTGATGTGGATTTCTAGTGCTTGCTGTGTGCGAATGCAAATCTCATATAGAGATGGATTTTCTTCACGAGGGATTTCAACCTTGGCTTTCTTAACTTTTGGAGCGGCTTCAGGTGCAGACGCAGTGCCAGCAGCACCAACAGGTGCCTTTCTTTTTCCAATATCCTTCACCATACAGAGAGTGTCACGTACTGGTGGCGTGAAAACATTCAGAATATGAGCCCAAAAGAATTTTTCATTGATAAGCTACTCAATTGCATACATGATCCATGATACGCCTCCAACGTATCTATAATTTTTGATTGTTCCATGCTATTATATTATCTATTTTGGATGTTTTATATGCATTAGTATGCTATTTTATATTATTTTTCGGATTAACCTATTAACCTAGAGCCCAGTGCCAGTTTCTGTTTTTTTTTCTTGTTTTTGAGTTTTACAGAAAAGGAATATCAAACGGAGTCCAAACGAGCTGAAAATTTATGGTGATTTTTTATGGATCAGAAGAAGCCCACATAGCATCGGAGTGGGGCCAGAAGAGTCCCGAGGCAACCATAAGGGTAGGGGGCGCCCCCCCTCACTTGCGGTCCCTCGGTAACCCCCCTGATGTGAGACCGATGCCAACAATTCCTATAAATCACGAAACCTCCAGAAAGAAACCTAGATCGGAAGTTCCACCGCCGCAAGCCTCTGTAGCCACGAAAACCAATCGGGAGCCCGTTTTGGCACTCTGCCAGAGGGGGAAACCATCACCGGAGGCCATCTTCATCATCTCGGCGGCCACCATGACGAGGAGGGAGTAGTTCACCCTCAGGGCTGAGGGTATGTACGAGTAGCTATGTGTTTGATCTCTCTCTCTCTCTCTCTCTATCTCTCTCTCTCTCTCTCGTGTTCTTGATTTGGCATGATCTTGATGTACTGCGAGCTTTGTTACTATAGTTGGATCATATGGTGTTTCTTTCCCTATATCTTCTTGTGATGAATTGAGTTTTACCTTTGAGGTTTCACTATTATCGGATTGAATACTACTATGGATTTGAGAACACTTGATGTATGTCTTGCGTGGGATACCCATGGTGACCATGGGGTGTTCTATTAATTCACTTGGTGTATGTTTTGGTACTCAACTCGCGGATGCCCGAGGTGACGTTGGGGTAATCTATGCATAGGGGTTGATGCACGTTTTCATCATTATTTCTCTGGTAGAAATCTTGGGGCACTCTTTGAGGTTCTTTGTGTTGGATTGAATATTATGAATCTGAAGTTGTTTGGTGCATATCGTATAATTGACCCACGGATACTTGTGGTGACATTGGAGTATCTAGGTGACATTAGGGTTGGTTGATGTGTATCATATGGTGTTAATTTACTACAAACTCTAGGGCTGTTTGTGACACTTATAGGAATAGCTCAATGGATTGATCGGACAGAATAACTTTGAGGTGGTTTCGTACCCTATAAGCAATTTCATCTTATGTTCTTCGCGATAGGAACTTTTGAGTGACTCGTTGTCGCATGTTGAGGGATTGCCATATGATCTAATTATGTTATCATTGTTGAGAGAACTTGCACTAGTGAAAGTATGAACCTGTAACGCCCACAATGCGGCTATATCTCCCACGTGTCGAGGCACGACTTAGAGCATAACCGCATGGTGGTTTAGTCGCAGGTGGGGTAATCTTCACACAATCCCATGTACTAAATAAGAAAGGGATAAAGAGTTGGCTTACAATCACCACTTCACACAGATAACAAGTTAAACATACATCATCCAGATTACAATCAAGGTCCGACTATGGAACCAAAATAAAAGAAGACAACCCCAAATGCTAGATCCCCGATCGTCCCAACAGGGCTCCACTACTGATCAACCGGAAAAGACACATAACAACGACCGAGATCTTCATCGAGCTTCCACTTGAGTTCAGTTGCGTCACCTGCACTGGTATCATCGGCACCTGCAACTGTTTGGAAGTATCTGTGAGTCACGAGGACTCAGCAATCTCACACCCGCGAGATCAAGACTATTTAAGCTTATGGGCAGGATAAGGTAATGAGGTGGAGCTGCAGAAAGCACTAAGCATATGTGGTGGCTAACATACGCAAATAAGAGCGAGAAGAGAAGCAACGCAACGGTCAAGAAGCTAGAAGCGATCAGGAAGTGATCCTGAAACTACTAACGTTCAAGCATAACACAAGACCGTGTTCACTTCCCGGACTCCGCTGAAAAGAGACCATCATGGCTACACACACGGTTGATTCATTTTAATTAAGTCAAGTGTCAAGTTATCTACAACTGGATATTAACAAATTCCCATGTGCCACATAACCGCGGGCACGGCTCTCGAAAGTTTATACCCTACAGGGGTGTCCCTACTTAGCCCATCACAAGCTCTCACGGTCAACAAAGGATATTCCTTCTCTCGGAACGACCCAATCAGTCTCGGAATCCCGGTTACAAGACATTTCGACAATGGTAAAACAAGACCAGCAAAGCCACCTGATGTGCTGACAATCCCTATAGGAGTCGCACGTATCTCGTTCTCAGGGAAACACCGGATGAGACAAGCTACGAGTAAAAACCAGCCCTCGAGTTTCCCCGAGGTGGCCCCGTAGGCGGCTCGGTTCGGACCAAAACTTAGAGAAGCACTGGCCCGGGGGGGGGGGGTTAAAATAAAGATGACCCTCGGGTCTGCAGAACCCAAGGGAAGGTGATAGGTTGTTAGGAAAATGGTAAAACCAAGGTTGGGCCTTGCTGGAGGAGTTTTATTCAAAGCAAACTGTCAAGGGGTTCCCATAACACCCAACCACGTAAGGAACACAAAATCAAGGAACATAACACCAGTATGACAGAAACTAGGGCGGCAAGAGTGGAACAAAACACCAGGCATAAGGCCGAGCCTTCCACCCTTTACCAAGTATATAGATGCATTAATTAAAATAAGAGATAATGTGATATCCCAACATATCCATGTTCCAACATGGAACAAACTTCAACTTCACCTGCAACTAGCAAGGCTATAAGAGGGGCTGAGCAAAGCGGTAACATAGCCAAATAACGGTTTGCTAGGAAGGTGGGTTAGAGGCTTGACATGGCAATATGGGAGGCATGATAAACAAGTAGTAGGTAGCGCGACATAGTGATAGAGTGAACAACTAGCAAGCTAAGATAGAAGTGATTTTGAGGGTATGGTCATCTTGCCCGAGATCCCGCAAGAATGAATAATGAGTCCATGAAGAAGACACACGGACGTAGTCGAACGGATCCTCACAACTCCAGAACGGAACTGAAGCTAACGAGAGAAACAAACCGGAAAGAAGCAAGCAACATAGTAAACAACCATCACATAAACATGGCATGATGCACAATCAAGTATGATGCATGTCCAGTTTAAAGAGGCATGGCATGGCAATATGCAACAAACAATACTACAAATTAAGTGGAGCTCAATATGCAATGAGTTGCATATTGACGAAGCACCACATTCGGTTATTTAGTTCACTCCCAGTTATGTACTCAACAATATTAAATGTTATTAAACATGGCAAGGGGTGAAGCAAATGAAAACTACTTATCTAGGCAAGTTTAAATGAGGCCGGAAACATCAAACAACAATTCCGGTAAACCCTCATGTGCATTTAGCAATTTTAATGCAAACAACAATTTTAACCATTTTAAATGTTGTTATCATGATGCAGATGATATATGCAAGTTGAATGCAATATTTATGAAAATGTTGATATGAACATATTATGAAGCATTTGTCATCGTGGCGGAAACGAAAGGGGTGCCATGACAACGACAACGGAAATGGTGCCACGACAACATTCCGGTTCCGATAACTCGATTGAGATGCTGGTGCAAAAGGAAGTGTGACGGGAGCATGTCATGATGAACAGTGGGGTGCTCCCAGATACCGGGTTCCCACGGGTCGACGACAGTGCCAAGCGAGGGAAACAACTAACGTTCACGGGAGGATACAACATCCAAACATGCATCTCATACAACACATGCATTTGTTCTCGGGACAGTCGTAGTGGAAGTAGTCGTTCTCGCTTCGTAGTTGTAGACACTCTGTAGGTGTTCGGGGTCACAACGAGGAACTTGACGTCCACGGGGTCTTCGAGAGTTGACGGTAGTGGTACTCGGTCGTTTCGAAGAGGTACTTGGGGTCTTCGAACTTGTCGGACTTGTCAACTCGAAGGGGGTACTTGGCATTTCTGCTACCCGGGTCGTCGGCGACGGTAGTTGTTCTATGCATCGGGCGTCAAGGTACTTGTCGGGTTCGGTCTTGGCGTGCAAACGAGGATCACAGATGCATGGGGTGCAAGTTGTGCCAAGGTGGTATTTGGCGGCTGCGTCTTTGCGTTTCAACGACAGTAGGGCTCAAGGTTGCACAGCCAAGTCAAGCAGCAGCACAAGTCAGCATCAGGTAGAGCCATGGCAGCATGGAGCATCTCAGATGGCGAGCTCGGGGTGCTCGGGGCTGTGCGCCAAGGCAACAAGGACGAGGCACGTCAGGGCCACAGGGCGGAAGGTGCATAGGCGAGGATGAAGCAGAGAGATTGCCGGGGTGCCTTGGCGCAACAGAGGCAGAGCAGAGAAGTGCAGCGGCGACGCGCTTGCTGGACTGAGCAGGGGCGACAGAGCGGAGCAGAGCAGCAACGCTCATGCTCAGCGGTGGGGCGGCAACTTCGCGGCGGGCGACCTTGCAGGAGAGGGAGGCACGTGGGAGGAGGGAGGCGCATGCATGGTCGCGTGCGCAGGGCGGCGGCCTGTTGGAGAGGAAGCAGGAGCAGAGGGGCAGCGGAGCAGTGGGTCTTGGTGGCGGGTCGAGGAGGTGGGTAGCAGGCCAGCAGAAGAGCAACTCTGGCGCTCGAGGTCGAGCTCGCGCGCGAGGGGAAAGGGTGAGTGCTTGGGGCTCCTCCCTGGCGCGAGGAGGAAGATGAGGGAGAGTGGGGGTCGAGGGAGCGCTGGAGGGAGATGGGGATCGGGATCCTCTCCTGGTGGCGCTGGTGGGAACGAGAGGGAGAGGACGAGGGGATCGTTCGGGGCTAGGGTTAGCAGCGGCTGGGCCTATGGGCCAGCGCGGGAGGAGGTCCAAGAGGCCAGCGGGGATGGATTGGGCCTAGAGAGGCATGTTGGCTATGCTCTCTCTCCCTCACCCCTCTTTATCTTTAACCGAAAAACAAATAAAGAGAAGAAAAAGAAAGAGGGGGTTAGGGAAAGAAGTTGAACATGCGGATAATTTTCCCGGACTCACAAAAATGTGCTTGTTCCGAGAAAATATAAAAGGCCATGATAGAAAGATTTAAATGCAAACTCATTTGATTTAAATTCAAATGATTTGAATAGGAAGTGAGGTTTGGGAACGTCCAAAAATGTTCGGATTTTTGGTGGAGCTCCGAAATATGATGAAAGAATATATGGCAAGGTTGGAGACCAAGAATTAAGATAACAAAGGCATTGGGATAATTTGCAAGTGTGTTATGGTGAATTCCAAATTAAAGGAATATTTAACATAGCTCCCTAATATTGGGAGGATATGTTATAAAGAGAATCACCATGTGAATTCCCTCGGTTTAAATGGACCGAAGATCCATGCAATTTATTTAGTTGAGTTTACAAAATTAAACAACATGATGGCATGATGACATGATGCAATTCAAAATAAATAAATCGAGCAAGCTCAAATGAAACCCACGAAGGTCACGAAAAATATGGAAGTCTTCTAGAGCGTCGGTCTTGGGGCGTCACAACACTCCACCACTACAAGAGGATCTCGTCCCGAGACCTAGGATGGCACCAGAGAGAAAACGGAAGAGGAAGAGAAGAGGTAAACCTATGTTGCTTCTTTGACAAATGAGGGAAACCAAAGAACCTTGCGAGGTTGAACAAATTGAAAGAAAGAATATGACGAAGATGAACAAAGTTGAAAAGACTCAGTTAGAAAAGATGAACAAGGAACCTTACTAGAACCTTGTAGGTTGAAAGACATAAGAAAAAAGGTTGCAATGGACAAGAAGTACATGCAAGCACTCCGGTAGAAACGAGATTTACAAGGAACGATAAAGATCAATTACGACAACACTCCGGTTGGAAATGGAAGGTAAAGAATATGGGCTTGGCAAAATGAAAGCATTTGGATGAGAGTCTGGTTAGAAGAGGAATGATAGACACAACACTACGGTTAAAACAAGATAGAGAAGGAATAATAATGATATAATTTGGGCATCACTCTGATTGAAATGGAGGAATTATAATCATGAACTTGGGAAGATTGGATGATACTTGACGAAATCAACAACACACTGCCTCCAGAACTACTGAAAGAATGGCACAATGGGTAAGAAAGATTTCAGATAGCACTCCGGTTCAATGGATAAGCATGAAAAGAACATGGTCCTCACAATTCAAGATGATGAGTGAAGAGAGCAACATCACAATGCCTCCAGAAGAAAGAATAGAATATAGATCATTGGAATGACAGAATGGAGAAGAAAATGCCAACTTCTACCACAAAATAGCTTGGAGAGCACCCTTCCAAGAAAGTTATAACGGAATTGTTGGAAAACCAACAACAAAATGAATAAGCTTGTAGTGGGCTTATGGAAAACATCTCAAAATTATGAGGTGAAATTCTGCCACTAACGGAAACAATAGATTGGATTGATATCAACAAGGAGACTAGAAACTTATTTCACGGGGAGGATAAATGAAGAACTTGGGTCATTTATGAGCACCATAGATAGCAACAATCCTTAGGGAAAGCTTTAGGTGAAATATAACCCAAGATAATTTGAATGAAGAGATTGATGGGTTGCAAAGGCTCTCATGAATGAATTGAAAATGATGAGTTTACAATATGTCAATCCGGACAACTTGTGAATCATGAAACACAAAGCAATTGCCAAAAATGACATAACACCACCTCGAAAGATAAGGTAGAACGAATTGTACTTCGGAATGCAAGATGAAGAATACTTGAGCTCCTCTGAAAAGAATCTCGATGAACACTTCGAGAAGGAATTAAATCCTTGATGAACCACCATGTAGAGCCCCCATGAAGAACTCCGGTAATAAAAGGATGATAAAATGGAAGAGAAGTTGAGAACAGAAGGTGAAGCCTTGCGATGATTTAGATGGAGCTTCGCGACGAGATAATGCGGAAAACCTGGAACTCCGAAAAAGAAATATGAACAACTAGAAACTGAGAATTGATATCATGAACGAACTCCATAAGAAAGAATTAAACACTTGGATGAAGAAATAATAAGAATTATGTTATGCGCATCCTTCACCAATTTAGATTGGTGACAAGCAACGGATTTGGCATACTACTTATTCTCGTTGAAAAGATTAAGAGAGATATAGCGTAAACTTGAGAAGTCTTCAACGAACCACCGGTAGGACTAAGAGAGAACAAATGAACTGATAAGATAGCAAAGGAAGAGGAATCTTGAATGAACCACCGTAAGGATTGAAAGTGATTGAAGACAAGAGCACGAATCACCGGGAAGAATTAGAAAACGAACGAAGATACTTGAGGAAATTTGATACAAGTGAACAAAGAGATCCCGAGCTGATTAGAGAATACTTGAACGATGCACTGTTAAGATTTGGAGAACAAGAGCTGAAAGCTAGAATGAATAATTCTAAGATGATGGCTCCGGAGAATCAAACTGAAAAGACTCCTAAATTGCTCCAGAAGGGTAAAAAGAATGCTCATAATAGAAAACAATTATGAGGGGAATGCATCAAGCTAGAACTTCACATCTTTGGAAGAACGGGTGAGGATTTAAGAGGAACTCCTCTTCGGTCTTCAAATGTTGATAATGATGATGAGAAACACCACCTTGAATTGTTGAGGCACTCCGGAATGGAAATTAGAAAGGTTGAATCAATGATTAAAAGCATGTGAAAGATCTTGGAGAAGGCATTTGACTGATGATAACTCATTCTTACGTCAAACTTGGAAAAGAATTTGAGAGTAACTCCGGGAAGATTAGAAGAGTCAGGTAAGATCTTGGGAAAAGACCCGTGGGTTAGGGCCCATTCAAAAGAAACACCGTTGAAATGATTTAAAAGAGAGATTGTGCCGGTTGAATTAAATGGCTTGAATGAGATAACAATCTCGAAAGAGCTTGAACGAATACAGAGTGGAAACACGAATCTTCGAGATTTCTTCAGCACTTCAAATATGAATAGAGAGAGGTGAATAAATAAGAGAGCTTTGGATATGAAATTCACATAGGAAAATGTGTGAAACAAAAGGAAGAGATATGATCAACACCGATGCTTGAAATTAATCCGCCGGAGAAGAAAATGAGTGAGAGTGACGAACTTGAAGCTCCCTTAGCATCTTCCTGAGAATCACCGGATAAGAACATTGACGGAAAAGAATGGAGAGATTTCTCATCGATACAATGATACTCGATTAAGAAATCTGAGTCCTTGAAGAAAAGGGTGGGAGGGCGGGAAAACAAAGGCAACTTGGGACGGATGGAATGGATACCGTTGAGAAAACTGAGATTGGATCTTGCAAATGGGAAAAATGATAGGATCATCTTGAAGAGAAATACACCGGTAGAAAAGAATTAACATGACCATCTCGATGATCGAAAGGATTAGTATTCACATAGAAATATGAGAACACCGCTTGGAAAAGGCATGGAATCAACACTTGACATTGAAGCAACTCGAATACCACAACTAAAAACAAAACAAAGATTTTGGCTTGCAGAATAAGCCGGAACAAATACATATGATAAAGATTTACCCAATCCCATATCATGCATCTGTCAGAAAGATATTCTAGGAGCTACTTGAATTCCCACCAATAAACTCCGAAACTTTCTGGATATGCAATCAGGTGTTAGGGATTCAGGGGAAGCATAATATCTCACCCAAACTAACAATCGCTACATCCAGCTGTATCCATCCTTCAACACATAACCAAGAAATCTTCGGAAATCGTGTACCTCAACCTTCAAAAAGCATCCGTTATACGAGTTATGGCAATACTCCCGAACTCCCGCCCCAGTACTGGGTGGCGTCAAGGTTATCTCACCAACAATTGCAAGAGATTTTCGATGTCGGCGAAACTCAGGTATTCCAGAATTGCAACGATAAAATTGTGACGACAACACCTCGGAGCTCAACCCCTCGGGACACTGCCACAACCCCTAAATGTCAGGAGGCAGCAAGAACAATGTTCTCGTCACAAGAATATCGAAACGATTCCAAGATACCCGCGTGATCCTAATTTTTTTGTGAAATTTGAAGAGAGAAAAGTCAAAACTTCTACGTCAGAAGGCCTCACCAGAGCGACGAAGGGACTGAGGAGTAAAAGTAATCCTACTCTCTTATATATATAATCCTAAGACTCAAAACATTTTGTTCTAGACTCGACAACGTCAATGATTCGATCAAACAGGGGACTCCTGAGTCGGGGATGGCTCTAATTACCAACTTGTAACGCCCACGATGCGGCTATATCTCCCATGTGTCGAGGCACGACTTAGAGGCATAACTGCATGGTGGTTTAGTCGCAAGTGGTGTAATCTTTTCACAATCCCATGTACTGAATAAGAAAGGGATAAAGAGTTGGCTTACAATCGCCACTTCACACAAATAACAAGTTAAACATACATCATCTAGGTTACAATCAAGGTCCAACTACCGAACCAAAATAAAAGAAGACAACCCCAAATGCTAGATCCCCGATCGTCCCAACTAGGCTCCACTAATGATCAACCGGAAAAGACACATAACAACAACCAAGATCTTCATCGAGCTCCCACTTGAGCTCAGTTGCGTCACCCGCACTGGTATCATCGACACCTGCAACAGTTTGGAAGTATCTGTGAGTCACGAGGACTCAGCAATCTCACACCCACGAGATCAAGACTATTTAAGCTTATGGGTAGGATAAGGTAATGAGGTGGAGCTACAATAAGCACTAAGCATATGTGGTGGCTAACATACGCAAATAAGAGCGAGAAGAGAAGCAACGCAACGGTCGAGAAGCTAGAACTGATCAAGAAGTGATCCTGAAACTACTTATGTTCAAGCATAACACAAGACCGTGTTCACTTCCCGGACTCCGCCGAAAAGAGACCATCACGGCTACACACGCGGTTGATTCATTTTAATTAAGTCAAGTGTCAAGTTATCTACAACCGGATATTAACAAATTCCCATATGCCACATAACCATGGGCACGACTCTCGAAAGTTTATACCCTGCAGGGGTGTCCCAACTTAGCCCATCACAAGCTCTCACAGTCAACGAAGGATATTCCTTCTCCTGGAAAGACCCGATCAGTCTTGTAATCCCGTTACAAGACATTTCGACAATGGTAAAACAAGACCAGCAAAGCCACCCGATGTGCCGACAATCTCGATAGGAGTCGCACGTATCTCGTTCTCAGGGCAACACCGGATGAGACAAGCTACGAGTAAAAACCAGCCCTCGAGTTTCCCCGAGGTGGCCCCGCAGGCGGCTCAGTTCGGTCCAACACTTAGAGAAGCACTGGCCGGGGGGGGGGGGGGCGTTTAAAATAAAGATGACCCTCAGGTCTGTAGAACCCAAGGGAAGGTGACAGGTTGTTAGGAAAATGGTAAAACCAAGGTTGGGCCTTGCTGGAGGAGTTTTATTCGAAGCGAACTTTCAAGGGGTTCCCATAACACCCAACCACGTAAGGAACGCAAAATGAAGGAACATAACACCGGTATGACGGAAACTAGGGCGGCAAGAGTGGAACAAAACACCAGGCATAAGGCCGAGCCTTCCACCCTTTACCAAGTATATAGATGCATTAATTAAAATAAGAGATAATGTGCTATCCCAACATATCCATGTTCCAATATGGAACAAACTTCAACTTCACCTGCAACTAGCAACACTATAAGAGGGGCTGAGCAAAGCGGTAACATAGCCAAACAACGGTTTGCTAGGAAGGTGGGTTAGAGGCTTGACATGACAATATGGGAGGCATGATAAACAAGTGGTAGGTAGCGCGACATAGCGATAGAGCGAACAACTAGTAAGCAAAGATAGAAATGATTTTGAGAGTATGGTCATCTTGCCTGAGATCCCGTAAGAAAGAAGAACGAGTCCATGAAGAAGACAAACAGATGTAGTCAAACGGATCCTCACAACTCCGGAACGGAACCGAAGCTAACGATAAAAACAAACCGGAAAGAGCAAGCAACATAGTAAACAACCATCACATAAACATGGCATGATGCACAATCAAGTATGATGCATGTACGGCTTAAAGAGGCAGGGCATGGGAATATGCAACAAACAATACTACAAATTAAGTGGAGCTCAATATGCAACGAGTTGCATATTGACGAAGCACCACATTCGTTTATTTAGTTCACTCCCGGTTATGTACTCAACAATATTAAATGTTATTAAACATGGGAAGGGGTGAAGCATATGAAAACTACTTATCTAGGCAAGTTTAAATGAGGACGGAAACATCAAACAACAATTCCGGTAAACCCTCACGTGCATTTAGCAATTTTAATGCAAACAACAATTTTAACCATTTTAAATGTTGTTATCATGATGCGGATGATATATGCAAGTTGGATGCAATATTTATGAAATGTTGATATGAACATATTATGAATCATTTGTCATTGTGGTGGAAACGAAAGGGGTGCCACGGCAACAACAATGGAAATGGTGCCACGGGAACATTCCGGTTCCGGTAACTCGATTGAGATGCCGGTGCAAAAGGAAGTGTGACAGGAGCGTGTCATGATGAACGGTGGGGTGCTCCCGGATACCGGGTTCCCACGGGACGACAGTGCCAAGTGAGGGAAACAACTAACGTTCACGGGGGGATACAACATCCAAACTTGCATCTCATACAACACATGCATTCGTTCACGGGCGGTCGTCTTGGGTTATACCTTCAAAGCGTGCAAACAGGACGGTTCGGGTTCGGTGCAATGTAGGGGAAGTAGGTGTTCTCGGGATGGTCGTGGTGGAAGTAGTCATTCTCGCGTCATAGTTGTATGCACTCCATAGGTGTTCGGGGTCACAACGAGGAACTTGACGTCCACGGGGTCTTCGAGGGTCAACGGTAGTGGTACTCGTTCGTTTCGAAGAGGTACTTGGGGTCTTCGAACTTGTCGGAGTCGTCAACTCGAAGGGGGTACTTGGCATTTCTGCTACTTGGGTCGTTGGCGACGGTAGTTGTTCTATGCATCGGGCGTCAAGATACTTGTCGGGTTTGGTCTTGGCATGCGAACAAGGATCACAGATGCATGGGGTGTAAGTTGTGCCAAGGTGGTATTTGGCAGCGAGCGTAGAGGCCTCGGGGTTGCGTCTTTGCGTTTCAATGACAGTAGGCCTCAAGGTTGCACAATCAAGTCAAGCAGCATCACGAATCAGCATCAGGTAGAGCCATGGTAGCACGGAGCATCCCAGATGGCGAGCTCGGGGTGCTCGGGGCTTTGCGGCAAGGTGATGAGGACGAGGCACGTCGGGGCCGCAGGGCGGAAGGTGCATAGGCAAGGATGAAGTAGAGAGGTTGCCGGGGTGCCTTGGCGCAACAGAGGCGGAGTAGAGGAGGGCAACGATGGCGTGCTTGCTGGACGGAGCAGGGGCGGCAGAGCGGAGCAGATCAGCAACGCTCGTGCTCAACGGCGGGGCGGCGACTTTGCGGCGGGCGGCCTTGCAGGAGAGGGATGCACGCGGGAGGAGTGAGGCGCAGGCGTGGTCGCGGCGTAGGGCGGCAGCCTGCTGGAGAGGAAGCAGGAGTAGAGGGGCGGCGGAGCAACGTGTCCTGGTGGCGGGTCGAGGAGGTGGGTAGCAGGCCAGCGGAAGAGCAACTCTGGCACTCGAGGTCGAGCTCGTGCACGAGGGGAAAGGATGAGTGCTCGGGGCTCCTCCCTAGCGTGAGGAGGAAGACGAGGGAGAGTGGGGGTCGAGGGAGCGCTGGAGGGGGATGGGGATCAAGATCCTCTCCTGGCGGCGCTGGTGGGAACGAGAGGGATAGGACGAGGGGATCGTTCGGGGCTAGGGTTAGCAGCGGCTGGGCCTATGGGCCGGCGCGGGAGGAGGTCCATGAGGCCAGCGGGGATGGATTGGGCCTAGAGAGGCCTGCTGGCTATGCTCTCTCTCCCTCACCCCTCTTTATCTTTAACCAAAGAACAAATAAAGAGAATAAAAAGAAAGAGGGGGTTAGGGAAAGAAGTTGAACACGCGGATAATTTTCCCGGACTCACAAAAATGTGCTTGTTCCGAGAAAATATGAAAGGCCATGATAGAAAGATTTAAATACAAACTCATTTGATTTAAATTCAAATGATTTGAATAGGAAGTGAGGGTTGGGAAGGTCCAAAAATGTTCGGATTTTTGGTGGAGCTCCAGAATATGATGAAAGAATATATGGCAAGGTTGGAGACCAAGAATTAAGATAACAAAGGCATTGGGATAATTTGCAAATGTGTTATGGTGAATTCCAAATTAAAGGAATATTTAATATAGCTCCCTAATATTGGGAGGATATGTTATAAAGAGAATCACCATGTGAATTCCCTCAGTTTAAATGGACTAAAGATCCATGCAATTTATTTAGTTGAGTTTACAAAATTAAATGACATGATGGCATGATGACATGATGCAATGCAAAATAAATAAATCGAGCAAGCACAAATGAAACCCACGAAGGTCATGAAAAATATGGAAGTCTTCTGGAGCGCCGGTCTTGGGGTGTCACAGAACCCTAGGCCTTGTTTCGAAGCATTGCAATACCGTTTTTGCTCAATTTTACTACTAGTTACCTTGCTATTTTTATATTTTCAGATTACAAAAACCTATATCTACCATCCATATTACACTTGTATCACCATCTCTTCACCGAACTAGTGCACCTATACAATTTACCGTTGTATTGGGTGTGTTGGGGACACAAGAGACTCTTTTTTATTTGGTTGTAGGGTTGTTTGAGAGAGACCATCTTCATCCTACGCCTCCCATGGATTGATAAACCTCAGGTCATCTACTTGAGGGAAATTTGCTACTGTCCTACAAAAGTCTGCGCTTGGAGGCCCAACACGAGTCTACAAGAACAAGGTTGCATAGTAGACATTAATCCACAGGGCATATGGCTTCAGTGATTGCGGGCTGTCAGCAGCGTAGGCCAAATCTAGAACATCGAACCGAATTCCTTGGGAGCTGGTCAAAAGAGCATTTCCCACGACGCCATTGATAGAATTTGGTCTGTTCGTTGGCGTGAGAGAATTGCATAGGATATGAAACATTACTTTGTTATCATAGGCCAACTTCTTAGGATGTACATCAACACATTCATCTACAACCAAATTGGGATCAATCAACACGTGAAGTTGTTCTTCAGACACTTCCCAATAATGTAGCTTGTGTTCTCGATATTTTTCAAACTTGCACCAAGGAAGATTCAGCATAGCCAAAACCGATCTGCCGAGCATTTGATCTTTTCCCTTCTAGTCATCCACTCGAGGATCCATGTTGAGCTATCTCCAAGCTCTCCCGAGATGTACAGACTAGCATAGAACCGACGGATTACCTCTTGATTCCAGCAATGATTGAAGCGCATAAAACCTTTCAGTAGGGCATGTTCAATATGCTCTATGGCATGGTGAAAATAGGGTATTTCTTCGAGGTCTGTGATGTTTAATATCTTGTGATTGAAAATCCTATTCTTGCCAAACAAGGTCCGAGCATAATACAGAACTTATTCTTCTGTCCAAAACCTGGGTGACAGTGAAGTTCTCTCCCCCTCATACGGGTTGGTCCCAAAGAATGCTAGCTTCGAAAGATGAAGCTGCTCATTCAATGCAGGATCATTTGGGCCATATCCAGCAGGGAACAAGGGAAATGTTTCCTGGGGATTTTTTAGATCTTCTTCGTCACTTATTTCCATGGCCCAAATATCATCAGATGCTGGCACATTTTCATTGATGGGCTTAAGTGGAGCAACGGGCCTTTTCATCTTCACTGGCGCTGATGGCATTGAGGCACTAGTCTGACCTTCATTTTCCTTCGCTGGAACTCCTTCAGCGGCTTTCTGACTATCAGGCACTAGGGCCTTTTCTTTCGGTGCATTATCAAAAGAGGGAGGTACAACAACCTCCTCGGACGGCTAGGACACAACTACTTTTTCGGTTTCCTAGGGTACAACTTGTCGTGAGCCATGGGCTCTTTAGCTTTCCTTTCTTCGTGTTCTTGCTGCGAAGCAGTAGAATAAGGAGCAGGATCAACCTCCATCTGGGTAGGGGCACTAGATGAGGTGACCGGGGTGGTATTTCCTTAGGAAGCATTTAGCTCCTCCTCAACTTTGTCATCCTCCTTGTTGGATCTGGAGGGCTCAACTTGCATTTCTTTCAGAGGCAATGAAACTGCCTGCTCAACCTCAATCTCTTCATCATTTTTCTCTTCTGGGGCTTGCTGCTCGGGCACGACATTTTATTCGTCGGTCTTGTTCAAAAAGATATCCACCACATCAGTTTCTTGAGCAATTGAAGTAGGAATGATAACTACTGCAGGCCCGGCTTGCTGCATGGGATCAGCCTCGTGAAGACGGGGCGATGGTATTTGCCGCAGAGGAGCGCTCGAGTCAATGGGAGCATTAATTGCAACATTCTGAATACATCAATCTTTGATAGCCTTTGGTTTGCTGGCTCTTGCCTTTGCTTTCTGACACTTTTCTTCCTGTATTCTTCGTCGAGCAAGATCTGCTTGCTGCTTAATCTCATAATTTCTTCAGTCACACAGTTGAGAAACTCCCATCTTCAGCCGTGAGTGCCACTCAATCTTATTGTTCCTCATGGTACTGAGAACTTTTGTGAGCTCAAGAATTTTCTTGTTCAGGCTCTTCCTTTCAGATTCAGTACTGGCATCTCTCCTCATTTGCTCGAGGGTTTTCTTCTCCTCAACAGCTTGGTTTAGCTCCTTGGTGATCTCTCCCAGCTGAGAGAATTTTTTTGCTATCAACTTGGTAACATCATCAGGAAGGCCCAAACTACTCAAATCAGCTAATTTTGCATTGTAGGCAGCACTTTCAATGAGATCAATCATAAGATCGAAGTCGTACTTCTGTTCCTCTATGGAAGCAGGAACACTGGATTTTGCTTTCTTGACAGAAGTAGAAGCTCTTTCTTCGGGCAACAACTTTCTTTTTACAGACGGGGCAGCAAAGTCCGAAGGTTTGTCCGAGACTAGAGCAGGTGCAAGCCTTGGTGACATTCTCAACGGAGGTGAAACTTTTGCTGGTGAGGGAGTTTGGTATGTGTTGGGGATATAACTACTGAGTATAAACTGCCCAGGAGGGGCCGGGTTATACCCATAAGGAGTTATCCATATTGAAGCCCATGAAGACAAGGAGCATGGCGCTTTACTATAGGAGATCTAAAGGCCCAGGGCCCAAAGGCCGATTAGGGCCCGTAGACATAAACCGCCATAAGGTGTGTAACTTGTGTTGTAAGATAGGAAAGGATAGAGACCAAGCCGGACACGTCTATGCGTCGACCGGGATTTTGTAAACCACTGGGCGTCAACCTGTGTATATAAAGGGACGACCCGGCGATGGTTTAGGGACAGGAGACAACAACTCGAGAGTCAGGCAAATCAGACTCGCTCCCTGGTCATCAAAACCCTACCAATCCCATCATAACTGGAGTAGGCTTCACTTTCACCACAAGGGGCCGAACAAGTATAATTCCTTGCGTCCTTTGTCCGCTTTAACCCCTTTAAGCTAACTACATTGCGATGGCTCCACGACTAAGTCCTCACACTAGGACATCTGCCATGACAACCCCACAACAGTTAGCGCCCACCGTGGGGCTATCGCATGATGGTTGCAAGTTCTTAGAGGGCAGCTTCGAAGGGCTCAAGGGATACGTTGTGGGACGGATGACCAAGAGTCGTCGCGGCAAGCTCTACATCGACGATGAAGGCTGGGGCCCCGAGGCTGGTTCAATTGAGTATGGGTATCGGGTCCCCTTCGGCGGTATTTATGTCTTCATTGGCAAGATCGGTGAACCGGGCCCTGAGCCGGACATCAGCACCGACATCGCCGAAACGGCTCAGCGTGCGAGATCTGCCCGGGTTTAGCCTGCCATGAAGCATGCCTTCGTGGGAGTCATCCATGAAGTGGAATCTGAGGATAGATCGGTATCTGGTGGTGAAACCGTCATTTATTCTGATGACGAGTCATCTATCGGACAGACCGAGTCATTGTACCAACTGTAGGATGGCCGGTTTGGGGGTTGTTCCGATGGCGACAGTATTCCGGACCCCCTTGATCCGCCGAGCCGAGTTGCGATCTTCATGGCCGGTACACAGTCAGCGTAGCATTCTTCAACCGCAATAGCAATAATCTTCGGTTCAGCAGCAACAATAATTCTCCACCGCCGGCTCAGGTTTTGTCCGATTTGTTCGACGCTTTGGCAACACTGCTGGCAGCTGAAGTTAACGCGGCGAATTAGGATCAGCACAGCGCAGAAGTCATGAAGGTGAAGGAACAAATAGCTCAAGCCAAGGCAGACCTGGCAACCGAGAACACTAGGATGGCTACGGAGCGGGCCGAGTTGGATGCACAGGCTTATCGGCTTATGCTGGATCAGAACACATCAAATGATGTAATGAGGAGAAGGTACCGGTCCCACCTGCCTCCGGTTTATGAACCAAGTAATCTCTTTAACACGCCAGGAGCAGGAACCAGTAACCAGCCAGTGGTAAACCGGGTGGAAGCACCTGGAACAGGGGCGCCGGTTCAACCGCGCACAATGGATCCACCTCATCTGGATATCCCGCCGCAGCGCGTGTCAGCGCCTCCGGGCCATTACTCCAACCCCCTGGATAACATAGTCGCCGCGGCTTCATGATTGGCAGCCCTCCCAGTCGAAGGTGAATCCCCCGTAGCGGTTGAGACACGATAGGCTAGGGAGCTCCTTCAGATAGCTTTGACTCAGCAACATGCGTATTCATACAACCGCGAGAGGATTCATTCCACCCCCGCCCAAGCCAGAGTTACATCAGGCACTTTGATGAACCGGCCATGTCAAGCAGTGCGCGGGACCGTAACCCGCCTCGAGGGCATAATCCGGTAGGTGGTGGTACTAATGCTCAGGATTTGGTGGATCAGGTCAGAGCGCGTCGAGAAGCTGAGTTAGCGGCGCAGTACGCTGCTCGTCAGCTTACTCCGATTCGTCCAACAACTTCGATGGAGCCAGGAGTTACCTCCAGCTCTTTGGGAGTGCCGTGTCTCGTCCCGACTCTACGTAATGTACGGCTGCCCAATGATTTCAAAGGACCCCGCAAAGTGCCCAATTATACTACCGATTTACCACCCGAGTCATGGATCGAAAGCTATGAGATGGCAATGAAGATGGTAGATGTGGATGATGCGGCCTGTGCCAAATACTTCACCATGATGTTGGAAGGAACAACTCGCACTTGGCTGAAAAGTTTGCCAGCTAACTCCATCGGGTCGTGGGCTGCGTTAAAAGCCTGGTTTATCCAGAATTTCAAGGACATGTGCAAGCAGCCCATGTCAATTGTAGACTTAGCCGCCTATGTCCAAGAAGAAGGTGAATCGACAACTCATTGGGTGTGCCGGGTTTTGGAAATCTTGCATTCATCGAATCGCAGTAACGCTGATACAACAGTCTTAATGTTGGAGGGCAATTGCCGATTCATGCCTTTAAAGCTGAAATTG
The DNA here is from genome assembly GCF_018294505.1 of Triticum aestivum. Taxonomy (NCBI): domain Eukaryota; kingdom Viridiplantae; phylum Streptophyta; class Magnoliopsida; order Poales; family Poaceae; genus Triticum; species Triticum aestivum. The sequence continues at coordinate 171,267,364 of NC_057806.1, forward strand.
GGACGGCTCAAGCGTCACTGCAATGACATGGGAACGCTTATGGCAGCTTTGGTTAAGTATGCCGACTCTGATAGTACCAAGGACCCCGAGTCTGATGATGAAAAGCCGGGGAAGGGAAAGAAGAGTGGCAGTAATAAAGGGCAACAACATAACCCGGCGGGTCATGGAAACAACGGTAAGCGCAAAGCAGATAATAGTTTGGATTTTGTAGCTAACACCAACACGTAGAATAACAATCAGCGTCACAAGGGTAAACCGCCCCCGCGGGGTGGAGGGTCAAGTGTCAATCTCGAGCGCTTGTTAAATCAGCCTTGTCCAAGGCACAGGACGCGAGAGAGACCAGCCACACATCTTTGGAAGGATTGCTTTATTATGCGGGAGTTCAAACACTCGAATCTTTTCCAATAAGATCATGGAGTGCTCGATGGTTCAGGAGGCGGTTCTCATGGGCCGGGTTATGGTGGAGGCAGTTCTGGTTCGGGATATCAAGGCAACTAAAGCGGACATGGCAATCAAGGTAGTCAGGGCAACCAGGGTGGTTATAATCATCAGGGGAGTCAGCAGCAGCAGCAATCGGGTTACCAGAGCAATCCGAAGCAGTTCAATAGTGGGCAGTATCATGTCTTCACCACTAGCTTATGCAAGCGCGATCAGAAACTTCATAAAAGGGCAGTAAACTCTGTTGAACCGGCAGTGCCCCGTTATCTGCGCTAGTCTGAACAACCCATTTTGTGGAGTCGAGGGGATCATCCACCCCGGGTTGATAATCCGGGTCATCTGGCATTGGTGGTGGTGCCTCAGGTTGGAGGATATAAATTTACCAAGGTGCTCATGGATGGAGGGACCAGTATCAATATCCTTTATTATGAAACCTTCTGTCGCATGGGGTTGACAGATAAAAATTTTAAACCGTCGAACACTGTTTTCCATGGTGTGGTACCTGGTAAATCGGCGTATCCAGTTGGTAAGATAGCTCTGGAGGTTGCTCTAGGAGATGATCATGATTCAAGATCAGAGACATTGACGTTTGAAGTGGTGAAAATCAAGAGCCCATATCATGCCCTGTTTGGACGGCCGGCTTATGCTAAGTTCATGGCAAGGCCCTGTTATGTTTATCAGCAGCTCAAGATGCCGGGTCATAAAGGGACCATCACGGTACATGGGAGTCGTAGGATTGATTTGGAATGTGAGGAAGGTGATGCGGCTTATGCTGAGTCGGTTTGTGCAACAGAAGAGTTGAAGTTCTACAAGGACAATGTTGATCCGGCAGATATGGCTTCTTTGAAAAAAACCAACTACAGAGCATGATCCGGCCTTGAAGTTTAAATCGGCTGATGAGACGAAGCTAGTTGACTTTGTTCGTGGCGATTCATCCAAGCAGTTTAGCATCAGCGCTAACCTGGATCCGAAATAGGAAAGCGCGCTCATCGAGTTCATCCGTGAGAACCGGGACATCTTTGCATGGAAACCTTCTTACATGCCAGGTGTACCGAGGGAACTCGCTGAGCACACTCTTAATATTGATCCTAAGTTTAAACCGGTCGGGCAGTTTCTCTGCCGTTTCAATGAAGAAAGGCGTAAGGCTATTGGTGAGGAGGTAGCCCGGCTCTTGGCAGCAGGGTTTATTGTGGAGGTTTTTCACCCTGAGTGGTTAGCTAACCCGGTGCTAGTGCTTAAGAAGAATGGCCCTTGGCGTATGTGTGTGGACTACACGGATTTGAACAAGGCTTGTCCAGCTGATCCCTTTGCTCTTCCCCGTATTGATCAAATCATTGATGCTATGGCGGGCTGTGAGAGTTTGAGCTTTCTGGATGCTTATTCTGGTTATCTTCAGATCAAAATGGCAGCCAAGGACCAGGAGAAGACAACTTTTATAACTCCATTTGGAGCCTTCTGCTATGTATCTATGCCTTTTGGGCTCAAGAGTGCCCAAGCGACTTATCAACGCTGTGTGCAGAATTGTCTTCATGACTAGATTGGGTGTAATGTTCATGCTTATGTGGATGATATTGTGGTGAAGCCAAAAGGGAGGCGACACTGATAGCTGACTTGAAGGAAACCTTTGATAATCTTTGGGTCTATAAGATGATGCTTAATCCAGCCAAGTGTGTTTTTGGTGTTCCGGCAGGCAAGCTCTTGGGTTTTCTAGTGTCTAACAGGGGTATTGAAGCTAATCCAGAAAAGATCAAAGCTATTACGTCTCTGGCTAAACCGGCGTGTATCAACGATGTTCAACGTCTGGCGGGCCGTATTGTAGCATCGAGACGGTTTATCAGCCATTTGGGAGAGAAAGCAATCCCTCTATATCAGATGATGAAAAAGGAAAATTTTGTCTGGAGTGATGCTGCTAATGCGGCGTTTGAGGACTTGAAAAAGCAGTTAGCTGAGCCACCCATCCTTGCTGCTCCGGTCGATAAAGAGCCGCTGTTGTTATATGTGGCTGCTAATGCCCGAGCTGTTAGCGTGGCCATTGTGGTGGAGCGCATGGAAGCTGGGAAGGAGTATCCGGTTCAACGGCCGGTTTATTATATCAGTGAGGTACTTATTGAGTCTAAGCAGAGGTACCCACATTGGCAGAAGCTGGTGTATGGAGTTTTTATGGCAATCCGGAAGCTTAAGCAGTATTTTCAAGGTCATCCCATCACGGTGGTCAGTTCTGCCCCTTTGGGAGATATAATCCAGAACAGGGAGGCAACTGGCCGAGTTGCCAAGTTGGCTATTGAGCTTGGACCTCATGGGTTAAAATATGTGCCTCGTACGGCAATCAAGTCCCAAGCGTTGGTGGATTTTATCAATGACTGGACAGAGTTACAAGCACCGGAAGAAAAGCTGGATCATATTTATTGGACTATTCATTTTCATGGTTCCAGGCAATTGGAGGGCTCGGGGGCTGGACTCGTGTTAACTTCCCCATGAGGTGATAAGTTTTGTTATGTTCTCCGTTTAATGTTCCCTTGCACTAATAATGCAGCTGAATATGAGGCTTTACTCCATGGTCTTCGAATGGCTAAGGAGATGAATCTAAGACGGGTTAAGTGCTTTGGTGACTCAGACCTGGTGGCTCAGAAAGTATCTGGTACTTGGGATTCCAAGGACCCACTCATGGCAGTGTATTGTCGAGAAGTAGATATTGTTGCAGGTCACTGCAAGGGTTATCAGGTTGACCATGTGGACCGGCAAAAGAATGAAGCAGCGGAGGCTTTCAGCCGTTTGGGTTCCCAACGTAAACCGGTTCCACCCAATGTTTTTCTGGTTGTTTTGCATAACCCGTCGGTCAAGCTACCTACAGAGGAGGATTTGGCTGTTCCTGACCCGAAGGCTCAATTAGTGGCAGCTCTTCATGTTATCCCGGATTGGACGGTCCCATTTTTGGGGTATATGAACCGGGGCGAGTTACCGGAGGATGAAACTTTGGCCAGGCAGATAATCCAGCGATCCAAGTCAATGACCATTATCAATGGGGAATTGCATCATTGCAGTGTAACAGGGGCGTTTCAGCGTTGTGTGTCTCCTGAAGAAGGCTGTGAGATTTTGCGTGAGAGCCACAAAGGAGATTGTGGTCACCACGCCGGTTCAAAATCCTTGGTAGCTAAGGCTTTTCATCACGGTTTCTATTGGTTGACGGCTCATGCTGATGCCGAGGACTTGGTAAAAAGGTGTGATGGTTGTCAGAAGTTTTCACGCCGCGCTCATGTTCCGGCTCAAGAATTGAGGATGATTCCAATCACTTGGCCCTTTGCAACTTGGGGCCTGGATATGGTTGGGTCCTTTAATAGGTCCAAGGATAAGAAGACCCACCTTCTGGTGGCGGTTGATAAGTTCACTAAGTGGGTGGAGGCAGAGCCAGTCAGTAAGTGTGATGCAGCCATGGCGGTTCAATTCATCAATAAGGTGATTTTCCGGTTTGGTTTTCCACACAGCATCATAACTGATAATGGAACTAATCTGTCCAAGGGTGCTATGGAAGAATTTTGTCAACGAGAGCACATCCGGCTTGACATGTCATCAGTGGCTCACCCCCAATCTAATGGTCAAGAGGAGAGAGCCAATCAAGAGATCCTAAGAGGCATTAAGCCCCGACTTATGGTTCCTTTAAAGTGAACACCGGGTTGTTGGGTGGAGGAGTTACCTTCTGTGTTATGGAGCATCAATACTATGCCCAACAGATCTACGGGTTATACACCTTTCTTCATGGTTTAGGAGCAGAGGCGGTCCTCCCTAGTGACATCCGTCATGACTCACCCCGTGTGGCAGCTTATGTTGAAGCTGACAATGAGAAGGCACGTTAGGAAGCACTTGACCTGTTAGATGAGGAGCGTGATATTGCAGCAGTGCGTTCGGCGATTTATCAGCAAGATCTGCGTCGTTATCATAGTCATCGGGTTAAAACCAGAACGTTTCAAGAAGGGGATCTGGTGCTCCAGCTCATCCAGGATCAGACTGATATGCACAAGTTATCCCCGCCTTGGGAAGGACCCTTCGTGGTCAGCAAGAATATGCACAACGGGTCATATTACCTTATCGATGTTCAAGAGCACAAAGACTCACGTAAATCGGAGGAGGAGACCCACCGACTGTGGAATATAGATCATCTTCGGCCTTACTACACCTGAGCCATAGGCTCCTCTTATGTACATATTATTGACAATGTATATATTATGGTGATCAATATAATAAACCGGCATCCCTGCTAAACCGAGGCCTCTGCTATTATTCCTTGAAAGGTTTTTGGTTACATGGGGGCTTCTGTTTATAAAGCGGAGTTCTAATTACCCATTGATCCGGCTCATAAGCCACACATACAAAACACTTAGGGGCTTGTCACCCAAGGTCAAAAGGAGCCAAAGAGAGTCTGTTGCAAAGCACAACTCAAACATAGGCACCCATTGAGCACAGCTCAAAATATTACTAGGGGGCTCTTTGCTTCTACAAGAACCAAGGGTCTATAACCTTGTAATAGGCTATAAAAGCAGGCTTGGAAGCCAGGTGTATTCACCTAAAACCCCGGGTTATCCTGCCTTTTTTAAGTAAGCCACTCCGTTCAGGTAATCCTGGTAGACCCGTCGAACATTTGACAAGTCAATCTTATAAAGACCCTAAACTTGTCATAGTTAAAATGACAATTGGTTGATGTGAGGTCCATCTTATAAAAGGCTTTGTAAAATGGTTTAACTCAGTGGCCTGGCAGCCCATGAAAAGCATCGCCCTTTTTATATATTTTCTTCTGAAATATCTCCTTTTGATATTTCTTTTGATGAGTTTTATACTAAACCGGTGTTTACTAAACCGGCCTAGCTGTTGACTATAAGTCGGCCGAACAAATTGAGAATATTGCTGGTATTTATTGACCCGGCTTCGCTGTCGATTGTAAGTCCTCAGTATACAATCAGATATAAACCGGTGTTGATTGACCCGGTTTGGCTTTGACTACAAGTCGCCAGTATGATATACGAATAAACCAGTGTTTGTTACAACCCGGTCCGGCTTTACTATAAACCGGCAAAACCGGGAGGAGTTATCAGTACTCAAGATTTGGGTTATCACCCTTACTACAGAAAGTTGGTTAGCCAACGATGTGATTCAATGTCACAGGTATGATATATTTCGTATTTGATTGTCATTCAATACAGCCTGGTTATACACCCGGATTATATGTTGGGCATTATGACCCGTCCGGCGGTAAACCGCCAGGACACTTTCAACTTGTTATATGCAGAAACAGGTCAAATAAAGCTGCTAAGGATCATAAGCAGACATGACATAAATCACGACGGATTAACAGTATCATGCAAAGTGAATATGCGTGATGGCATAGCAGACCAAGTGTTTAAACTAGCCTATTACAAGGCGTTTTGATGCCCAAAAGGATAATTGTTTTCAGCAAATATTGCAGTATGCAGAAGATTAAACCGGCCTCCAGATCATGACTCTTCAACAGGCTGGCTTGACGGTTGTGGATCATCCTACACCAGTTCACCCTCCTCCTCTCCATCCAGCAGCTGGAAATCAATGGTGGTCCAGTCGATTCCAGTTAGGGCCTTGAATACATCTTCATCGCTTATAAGGTTGGAGGGGTCAACGTCAGGAGCGTAGGTATGCTTACGGATTGGTGGGATAAGATCCTCCACATCATGAGGTGGCGCAGCAAGTCGTTTGTTGTCAGCATCATAAACTGGCTGATAATGAGAAAGATCTGTTTCTTCGGCCAATTTGCTCGCTAGTGGGCGCATTTCCTTTGTCAAAGCTCGAAGATCATCATTATCAAACTCTGACCCATCTTCCTTTATGCTTGGATAGCCGCATCCTATATCAGCCGAGTCAAGATCTGGTATCCAGGATTTAGCTCGGATTAGCGCAGTTAGAGCACCTGCCCTTGCAGTTGATCTTTTTAAATTGTCCAATTGGGCAGGCAGCATGGAGAGCTTCTCTAATGTTTCTTTGATCAAGGTTGGGGGCGGTTTATTATGAGTAGAAGTGCAAATGATCTGTTGTGTGCCGGTATATAACTGCTCTATAAGAGTATAGGAAGCCCTCAATTTCTTCTACATATCAGAGCCCAGGTGGGTAATGCGAGATCCTACATCATTAAATATATTGATAAACCGGTAGTTTATGGGACAACACATGTTGAAGCTTATCATAAGGGTACTAACCAAACACAGCAGTGGTCATGGCATTGATTTGCCGCTTCAAGCCAGTCAATTCTTCTGCTACCGGTTTAAGAGCTGTTTCAACGTCCTCCGCCCGCTTTAGCAGAGTTGCTTTTTCAGCTTTCCATCCTGCCCATTCGCTTTTAAAGCCTTGTTTCAGTTGTTCCATGGCTGTTAAAGCGCCAGTCAGTTCTTCTTTAGCTTTGGAAGTTTCTGCTTGCTGGGATTTAATATTATCCTGAAGGTCGGCGATTTGAGATTCTTTTTGGCTCAGATCAGCCTGCAAGCGACATGAAAAGAGTTAGCAGTGCATATTTTCAAGTCCTAAGCACATAACAAGTTATACACTTGGCACTTGGGGGCTAATGTATATTTGCTCAAGTCACAAGTATGGATTTTTCTTCATCAGTCGGTTTACAAAGATGGTTATCAAGTGTTTTGGAAGCTTTATGACAGAAAGGTACTGATTCATCCTAAAGGTATAAACCAATCCCTGGGGACTACACAAGCAAAAATTGCAAGATTCATACTTTAAAGTCCCGGTTCATCATGAAATGATAAACCGGTCCTTGGGGGCTACGCGGGCAAAGTTGAAGTATTACAAAGTCCCAATTCATGTTGATACCATAAACCGACCCTTGGGAGCTGCTGGAGTTGATATTAGAAACTGAACAAGAGAAACAATTATGAAGAGTTAACAGTGTTTACCTCATATCGCTCCTTCATCAGGCCTACTAAACCGGCTTCATAGTCGCGGCTGGTATACAGGCGGTTCAAGAAGCCGGAATGAATCTCTTGGGCATTAAGGTGGGCATAGCTAGATAAATCTGTTTTCCACGTGCCCTTATCCATAGCAGAAAACTCTTCCTTGGCACTATGCTTTGATAAAGCGATAGGATTTCCAGGGGTGGTGTGGCTGATGCCAGTGACAATGACATCATCCGATTGGTCTGCAGCTATGTTGGCTGGATTTGGCGGTTCATCAGCTGTTTCGGCTGGGCTTGGCGGTTTGTTTGCAGCTCTGGCCGGGCTTGGCGGATCAGTAGCATGGCCGGTGGGATTCTCTTCCATCGGTTCAGCAAAGGTCTCAGGATGTTCTGGTGGTGGATCATCATGTATAGCGTCAGCATTCGGCTCAAATTGTGCTGGGGTCTGTTCCGGGTTATCCTCAACCGGGTTATCATCAGTTGGCTTATTCAATTTGGCCTTTTTGCTGGGCCTGGCTCTGGCTCTGAAAGGAAAAGACATAAAGGTTAGATATAACAAATAAGTATAAAGCGTCAAGAGTTAAGTTTAAAGTGCTCACCCAGGAACAATCTTCAGAGGAGGGAGTTGTGTGGCCGTTGACTCACCGGATGATGAATGAGGTGTTCCCTGATAGTTTGAATCAGACGGATTAAGAGGTTGCCTGAAATAACCCACCTTGGGATAAGAAGTATCAGAAATGTATGAGACCTATGATCGACGTTTCCGGGTTGGAGTGTTCGGTAAACCGGCCAAAGTAACTACATTGCCGCTGTGCCGGGTCGTGCGGCGAGCTTCATGCTGCTGTTTCTTCAAAAGAAACTTGGGATCCAGATAAGCTAGAGGGTGTGAAAATTTTACTTTCCGGATTGCTTGACGGGTTTTCTGTGTTGGATGAGGATCTGAACCGGAGGAAAGAATAATTACCTCTACATCTTCAGCGTCCTCCTGATAAGGGTCATTGTCAATGAGGTGTATGAAAAATGAACCAAGAGAATCAAGTTCTACCTCTGAGTCCGGATTATCAAGATCCTCGTCGAGGTTTAGCCCGGTGGATTCAGCTGTTTTCTTCTTAGCAGGTTTTTTTGACAACCTTTGTCTTTTGACGAGGGGTCTTCGCCGGTTTATCGTAAGGTTTCTTCTTCCAAAATGGATCGTCACCCTGTTTAAAGATAGACAAAGGTTATAAGGAACAATTAAGAACATCAGGTACAAACAGGAGTTAGGCAATTCTTACAGCTGGCGGTTTATTAAAAACGCAGAAGGGACTTAGCCCTGTTTTGCTGCAGACAACCACTGATTCATCCAGTATCTTTTTAACAACTTCAGTGACTTCAGCATCAGTCAACTGCATGCCAGTGTGCCATTTAGGATCTTTTGAGTCCCCTGTATATTCACACATTAAACCGGGACGACAGCTTAAAGTCAAAATACTCCAATATATCCAGCAACGAACAAAGTCAATTTCTGTCAAACCATTAGCCACAAAGGCTCTGAGCTTGGTGAGTTGTGGTGCATATTTGGCCCGTTCTTTTACAGTCAACCTTTGGGGAAATTGATGTGTGTTGGTAAGACGGTGAGGACGATAATCCGACAGAGGATTCTCATCTTCAGGGGAAGTATCTTTGCAATAGAACCAAGTCTGGTTCCAATCCTTAGGATGATTATGATGCTTGGCATGAGGGAAGCTGACATCTTTCCTTTTTTGAATTCAAACGCCGCCAAGTTCAGTATTGGGACCATTTACAAATTCGGTGTGGCGGTTTAAATAGAAAAAGTCCCTGAACAGTTCAATAGTAGGTTCTTCTTGCAGATAAGCCTCGCAGAACACTTGAAAATTACAAATATTGGATACCGAGTTAGGTCCAATATCTTGAGGGTGGATCTGGAAGCTGGCAAGCACATCACGGAAGAATTTTGACCCGAGAGGTTTAAAACCACGGCTCAGATGATCAAAAAACACAACTATCTCGCCATCCTTGGGTGTAGGAGGATTTTCCGGACCGGGGGCTCGCTAGTGGATTTCACTCTGCTTTGGTAAAGCACCTGTGATAACACATCCTTTCAGATGTTCTTCTTTAATTCGGGATGGAACCCAGTTGCAAGCATAAAAAGTCTTGGCCATTTTTTGGATGACCTGAAGGAAGGTTTGTGCCGGTTTAAGAGTCATGGTTGACAAGAACAAAGTGTTATAGGTTAAGAAACAAAAGGTATTCAAGCGTGCAAAATTGGTAAACCGGAGGTTGATGCTGTTATAGGTGATAAAGCGATTGGCGGTTTACAAGGGGACTAATGATATATGACAGGTTATTTTCTAAAAGATAAACCGCTTACATGGGCAATGAGAGTATAGATCTGAAGCCGAAAAATGACTAAGTGAGGAAGAACAAGTTTCATAGTTTCACATTAGAATTTCAGATCTACCGCATGTCAGGAAAAAGAAAATTTTTTAGACCTAAAGTTTGGTGCTTGAACAGTTCATGAAGTTCCAGATCGGGTCTTTCTACACAAAGGAGATGATCTGATGCCAAAAAGGGACTATCATGGCTACCACACAAGAGTATATCATGTTTGGACTCTATCATAGAGGCTATAATGAAGAACAGGGGAAGAACACCGCGAAGCTTCCATGAGCCTGTGCGAACCCTAAATGGATCTGCAGAGGAAATAAAGAAGAACTCACCAAGACTGTTGAAAAGCGGAAAGGCGCCATGGTTCTCTGATCGAATCAGGTTGATGCAGCGACCGTTGTTGGGGCAGATGAGAAGGTCGACGGTGATGACAACGCTCGAGTGCTGAGGTGACGCGAGGAGGAAGAAAGATGAAGAGGCAAGGGGAGAAAAGGAAAGGGACCTTCGGCCCTATTTATAAGACGAAGGGATAAGCGACATGCGCGGGAATAAAGGAGCCCAAAAATGGACATGTGACAGAGCTGTCGCCTCGATTTTCGAAGGCTCATTAATAAAAGTAAGGTTTACTCGAAGGTGCTGAAGAAGAAATTTTCCTAAAGTGTCGAAGATTGACATGAACAGGTTCAAATCAATCTGGGGCCTAATGTTGGGGATATAACTACTGAGTATAAACCACCCAGGAGGGGCCGGGTTATACCCATAAGGAGTTATCCATATTGAAGCCCATGAAGACAAGGAGCATGGCGCTTTACTATAGGAGATCTAAAGGCCCAGGGCCCAAAGGAGGATTAGGGCCCGTAGACATAAACCGCCATAAGGTGTGTAACTTGTGTTGTAAGATAGGAAAGGATAGAAACCAAGCCGGACACGTCTATGAGCCGGCCGGGATTCTGTAAACTGTCGAGCGTCAACCTGTGTATATAAAGGGACGACCCGGGGGCGGTTTAGGGACAGGAGACAACAACTCGAGAGTCAGGCAAAGCGGATTCGCTCCCTGGTCATCGAAACCCTAGCAATCCCATCATAACTGGAGTAAGCTTTACCTTCACCGCAAGGGGCCGAACCAGTATAATTCCTTGCGTCCTTTGTCCGCTTTAACCCCTTTAAGCTAACTATGTTGCGATGGCTCCACGACTAAGTCCTCACACTAGGACATCTGCCGTGACAACCCCACGACAGTATGGCTTGTCAAGAAGAGCTCATTGATCATACATTGGTATTTCATTGGGAACATCTTCATCAGAAGACACATTAGACGAGGCAGTAGCTGCCTTCTTCGATTTTCTGGCAACTGATTTCTTTCCAGAAGCTCAAGGAGAAAAAAACTTCCTTGCCTTGCTTTCCTTTCGGGCAGAGGCATGCTCCTTCTTATTTTCTACGTCTTGATGGGTTAGCTCGACGTTTCTCTGCTCAACTTGATTCTTTTTCACTACCCTGGCTTCACGCTTGGATTTGTCCTTGGCTCTCTATTCCACTTCTTCAGGAAAATCAACAATTGTTTTTAGTGAGTCAACGTGAGCATTTTCAGGAGGAGGTGGCCTGACTTTTTCATCATCTGGACCGAGGCAACCCTCAGCGATGTAATCATTCCAAGGTGGAGTGAATGCGAACAAGATTTGATATTTCCTTCGGTATGAACATCCCTAGAACAGAGGAGAGGACAGGGCTAGTTCCAGATCCATGCGCCCTAACCTGGCAGCACAGATCTGCTACGACAATGCGGAGGAGAGTATGTACCACACTGGAGCGACCAACAACGGCGAGGCTTCACCGAAGTAGCACGGCGAGGCGCACCGACGGTGTTGCTTCGAGCTCGGGCTCGGGAGGAGAGCGAGAGAGGGTTTGAGAATGAGCTGATGAAGAAGATGCCTAGAGGGTATATATATAGCCCGTAGGCGGAACCACCACTCTGAAATCTATGGCCAAAAAACATGGGATGATCCACATTCGACGGACGAGATCACTATCATGGAGATCATGGGCACGTGTGAACCGTTTCCTGCAAAAATCTCGGAAACTAAACGGGAGGCCGAAGGTTTTGAGGAAGGGCAAATGCCAAAACAGATTAATGTTCAAAGTTGATTTCATTCACGACTAAGGACGACGGATTGAAATCTTCTTCAGATCAAGTTACATGTTTATGACGGACAACAAAGATTGGATGAGAAAGAATAGAGGGATAATAGGGTCTGAATAAAACACTCAGCTGACGAGAGAAAACACAAAAACAAAGAACTCTGAGTGAGTTGACATTTGGACAGAACACAAACACAACGAAAAAACAAAGAAACCGAACGAAAAACACAAGGAACTAGCACCAACAATCAATCTCAGGATGAAGGATAAGCAAGAGGAATTCCTGAGATAGCATATGCAAGAAAAGGTTGGTTCTTTTTCCCAACCCACACTTGCGTGGGCAACGAGGATCTCATTTTCTTCGTATGAACATGGGCATTCTTTCGGTGAGGTCTGTAAGACACTTGTGCATTTCGAGAGTAATCATATGAATAAGCATTGAAGTTATTTCTGGAGACATGAGTATAATGATTTGAGGAGGTACGCATGTACTCCTTCCGTCGAAGGTTTGATTGATACCCATTCGAGAAATTTCCTGAGTTGTTCTGTGAATGATAATCATTGTCTTGAGGAAAATTACTCTCATGTTTATGTTAGCAGTGACAGATAGATTTTCAATAATGCATTTCTTCACCAAGATTTGCTTCTTGGGTAAACCAAACCTGTAGACAGTCCCAATATATCGAGTGAAAACCTTACCATTCTGTTGTTTGAAAAATTTGTAGTTTGAGTCATTAGACTCATCAGAAGCAACAACAATGGGAGTATCATATCTCGATAGAATTGCGGGTTTGAGAGTTTTTCATTTGGCAAGAACCCAACTTGTTCGAGGATATTTCTTGGGAGTCTAGTAAGTTCCATCAACGTTGAGTTTCCTTTCGAAACCCAAACCTTCCTTTCGAGGATTTTTGTGCAGTATTGACTTCTTGAGCACATCACAGAGAGTTTGATGCCCTTTGAGGCTCTTTAACATTGCTGTCTCATGCAAGTTCTTTAATCTGCAATTTTCATCAGAAATAGCAACGAATTCCTCAGGAGAGGGATTAGAGATATCATTCATAGTGGTTGCAATATTCTTGATGTTAGTAGTAGAAGTTTTAGCATGCGGCTCAGCATTGCTACGTTCTAGGCATTTTAAGCATGGAGGCACAAAATCATCAGGAAGATGATTAGATTGCTCGGCAAAGAGAGAAGCATTCTCTTTCGCCAGCTCATTATGAGACTCTTTCAGTGACTCAAGTTCTTCATTCCTGTTAAGGAGCTCATCTGATAAACTCTTGTAGTCGACAGAGAGGGAATCATATCGATTGGTAAGAACATCAATAGTTGAAGAAAATGCATCTTGCTCTTCGATCAACTTTTGATTCTTATCCATCCCTTCGACCAGTAATCCTTCGGTTTTCCTGAGATTTCTCTCAAGCATTTCAAGATCATCTTGTTGAGATGTTGCAATCTTAACAAGTTTAGCATAGGCAATATATTTAGGAGAATATCCATTCATGGATTTTTGGTGTTTTGCTGATACCTGATCCTTTGATGATTTTGCCATGAGACAGAAGGTGATTGGTTCATCATCACTTGAAGCATCATCATTAGTATCTGACTCGAGTGAATTTTTAGATGATTCATAGGCAATGAAGGCATTGCTCCTTCCTATCCTTTTGTAGAATTCTTCATCATATGATTTAGTGTCTGTCGCCTCCTCTTTAGAGTCCAGAGTCAGATCAGCACATGCTCTATTCAGCTGTGACATCCTCTTCATATTTGACTCAATGGTTGCTCTTGCTTTCACGTTAGTGACTAGTCTCGTCGAAGAGGATGAGGAGGATTCAAATTTCTTCGAGAGCTTAGTGTGACGATCCACTTGAGTAAAACCACTGTAGTGAAGATATTTCCATCCGTTACTAGGTTTTGCTTCCCAGCTCGGACAGTATACTATGAGATGACCGAATAGTTTGCATTTGAAGCACTTCATTTCTTTTGGAGGTAACTTTCTTGATGATTTAGGAAAGTCAAATTCATCATCATTTGTGAGGCACAAGTTTAGTCTTCTGAGATCACTTAAACTTTTTGTGAGCATTTCTACCTCCCTTGTGATTGTGTGTTGATTCTCAACTTCTCCTTCTTCTTCTGATCTGCCATAGTGTGAGGGAATTTCTCCTTCACTTTTTGAAGAAGATTCTTGATCTGCATTTGACAGTTCCATCTTTTCTTCATGGATTGACAACAGTGTCATGACCTATACGTAGTGAAGTTTTTCATAGTCTGGTCTTTGCTTGATTTCTTCTATGCTGGAATTGAGAGATGGAGCAAGAGTGCTCAGCAACTTGTTGACCGCATCTCTATCAGTGATATCAGTTACTCCTTGTTGTTGAAGTCTTTCGACAATGTTTGTCAATCAATCAGTGAGTTCCATAGCACTTTCCTTACGCAAACTTCTGAAACTAGCAAACATAGGAGCATTTGAGTGTGGGGATCCGTTCTAGCGATGAATTCTTCATAAGAATTCTTGATGGCATCCCAGAGTTGCTTTGCAGTGTCGAGCATTTGGAACCAAAAGAAAATGTCTTTCGAGAGACCGCTACATATGATATCTTTCATTTGAGCATCTAACTGCAGATTGGTTTTGTCATCGGAATTGAGATCATCCGGTTGCTAAATGGTATAACCATTTTTGACAATCTGCCACAAATCAATGTTGATAACTTGAATTCTGATTCTCATTTGTTCCTTCCAGTAGAGATAGTAATTTCCATCGAAGATAGGAAATCGTTTAGAGTGTGTGGATCTACCTGCATACGACATACTCATAACTCCAAGGACGCTAGACCTTTAATAAACAAAGACATGGAGAACCTAGCTCTGATACCAATTGTTAGGACCGAGAGTATATCGACCAGAGGGGGGTGAATGGGAGATTCAAAATTTCTTTCGAAAGTTTTACACTGAGCCCAAACACATCAGCGGAAGTAAGGTACATTAGATACAAGCTCAATCAAGCATACTATTGAAGAACAAAGTCTTCGAGGTAAGATGCAATAATGGTTCAAGCATAGTATACGATAAGCTTGATGATAATGATGGTAATGCAGTATGCCAACAAATATACTATCATGACAGAGAGCTAGAGATGAACTGCGAAGGATAACTGCGAGAAATAACTATAATGAGATAAATGATCACAACACAAATGATGGTGAGAACTATGACAACACACCAGAAAAGAGGGTGTAAGAATACGAGCAACGAATAATAACTGAAGGAAATGACAGAAGAAATAAGAGCGAATGATATCAACAGAGTATAAATGGTCAGATAAACTATCATCATAGAGCATGAAGGAAAACTGCTGAAAGTAATGCAGTGAAGTAAATAGAACCAGTGGTGCTTGATGGCGACAAAGAGATTTGGTAGACCAGTTCACCCTTCTGCCAAAGGGCTACGTCTGGTTGGAGGGGCTATGACTTAACATGGAAGATAAACTCTCTTCACCTTATTCTCCTTCAACACAGAGCTGATCAGACTCTGGTTGATTTCACTCATGGTAGATACTTGTCGGCGATCCCCAAACCTTTGGTCAACCTTCACAAACCACAATCACTCTGGTTGCTTAAGATCTAGCTCGGTGAAGACAACAACTCTTCAACACTCGAGCCGAAACCTATCTGTCTAGAGAGTGCATAGCTCTCAAGAGTAATAGGTACAAGAACTCTAACTCAGAACTACTATGATGCTAAACCGCTGTCTAAGTTTGGGCTCTTCATTTTTCTCTTGGTGGATCTTAAACTCAAGTCACTCGGAGAGGGGTTGCTGAAATCAATCTTCTCAAAAATCTCAAGCGGAGCAACCAACGGACAATATTGGAGCGGGGTGGCTATTTATAGCCGCAACCTTCCCTGGTGGGAAATGACCATTCGGACACGTGGTCCAACCACTGGCCAACCAACACGTTCACAACGGTCGGATTTTGGAGCAATGGTAACTGTCATGGTCTTGTCATGGCAGATGCCCTAGTGAAAGGACTTAGGTGCTAGGCCATCGCTATGATGATTAGCTTGTCGGGGTTGAGCGGGACGAGAGCCACGAGTTTACCCAGGTTTGGCGCCTCACGATCAATGTAACAGCCTATGTCCTGCTTTATGTTGTATTGCTTGAGTATCAATTACAAGGGAGCGGATTCACTTGACCTAGCTATCGATTGATTGTAACTTAAGTCTGCCTGCCGCAAGGACTCGCCTTTGTATACACAGGTCGAGGCCTTGGGCTTAAAAGAGTCCAGGTCAGGTCATGCTTCGTGACCAATCTTGTCTCTAAGTCGCCTTGCCTTCTTCGGCAAGTCGCCAAGAGGCGGCTTACACTTCTGGGCAACACACTGTCTTCTATCCTTGGGCTTCTATCTGGTCCATCTCGTAAGTCTCCTTCCTAGTCATGTATGTTGATCACTCGGGCCTATTTAAGGCCCAATTACTAATTCGCCAACAGCCTAACCTGGCCCCTCTAGGGTGGGTTACACCATGGGGTTATATCGCCAACATTAGGCCCCAGATTGATTTGAACTTGTTCATGTCAATCTTCAGTCCTTCCGGTTGGCGAATCTTCCTCAGTCTTCTGAATACTTAATCTTGAACAACTCTTCATAACCCGCCATAAGAAAAGATGATGTCACTTTCATAAACTCAGAAAAATCCTCATGATGTCATAGCGGATCTTTGTATAAATCCACCATTCGGAATATCGAGGCATCCTTTTATTGTAAAATTTATTGTGCCTCCTCGATCTTCGCATAGGTCTTTTACTGTTCATTATTTTCCTTATAAATAGGCACGGGGGTTTGCCTTTTTCACTTTTACCCCATCGCCTCCTCTTCTTGTTCTTCCTCTCGAGTCCGTCGCAACCGGAGATCCGTCGCATCCGTCGAACCGTGCTTGCCTTCTTCAGTCGAAGTCACAACACTGCCATGTCGCCGTCGGGATCTAGCGGCATACCTCCGCTTTTCTCCACCACAAACATGTATTGTTTCTCTCCTTTCTCAGATCTGCATTAGGTCGATTGAGTTCATAGAGTTCGTCGGAGTTCATCCTATTTCATCACATCCTTTGAACAAAAGCTATTTTTTATCCGAAAACATTAGAGAAATGTTGCGGTAGCAGGTTTACCACCATCTTGAATTTTATCAATGTGTATTCCCTTCTAGAATCAGTGGATATCTTGCTAGCCCTTCCGCCACTGCTTTTTAGCTTTAGTAATACCTTTTCTTTTTTGAATTGCCGTTAGATCCGTAAATATAGCTATTCCATATGGAATCTTGTTTGCTCCATACTTAGCCAAATTTTTAGCAATCCTGAATCTTAGCTAACCCGCCCATTATATCTTGGGCGGCTTATCAACATATTTTGTTGGGGATATAACTATTAGGTATGACCCGCCCAGGAGGGGCCGGGTCAACCCTATGAAGATTCATCACAATGAAGCCCAAGGTCACATGGAGATTCATAGATAGGCTTAGGAGAGGGCCCAGACCCAAATGCGGCTTAAGGCCCATGAGTATAAACTGCCATGTATGTAAACTTGTATAGTAAGGCATATGTAAAAGGTCACCGAGCCGGATACGTTGTATAAGCCGGTCGCCGGGACTCTGAGGGCCGCAGGGCGTCAACCCGTGTATATAAGGGGACGACCTAGCGGCGGCTTAGGATAAGAAACAATAGATCGAGAGCCGGGTCAAGCGTATTCGCTCCCTGCTCATCAAAACCCTAGCAATACCAACTACAAACTGGACTAGGCTTTTACCTTCATCGTAAGGGGTGGAACTAGTATAAACTCTCTGTGTCCATTGTCCTGATTAATGTCACACCCTCGATGCGACTATAGCTCCCACATGTCGAGGCACGACTTAGAGACATAATCGCATTGAAGGCATATGTTGCAAGTTAGGCAATCTTCACAACATCCCATGTAATATAAATCATAAAGGGGAGATAGCATAGTTGGCTTACACTCGCCACTTCAATCAAGTACATAAATAACATTACATCATCCAAACACTCATGGCCCGACTACGGCGCCAAAATAAAAGATAACCCAACAAGCGACACGGTCCCGATCACCCCAACTGGGCACCACTACTGATCATCAGGAAAGGAAACATAGTAACGTTGAGAGTCCTTGTCGAACTCCCACTTGAGCTCATACGCGTCTCCTGGAGCGGAATCATCAGGCCCTGCATCTGGTGTAATAGTAATCTGTGAGCCACAGGGACTCATCAATCTCGCACCCTCGCGACCAAGACTATTTAAGCTTATAGGTAAGGTAAGGTAAAAATATATGTGGAGCTGCAGCAAGCGACTAGCATATATGGTGGCTAACTTATTCGCAAAAGAGAGCGAGAAGAGGAGGCAAAGCGCGAGCGAGAAACTAGAGAACAACCTGCGCAAACATTACTCCAACACTGTGTCCGCTTCCGGACTCCGCCGAGAAGAGGCCATCACGGTAACACACTCAGTTGATTCATTTTAATTAAGTTAAGGTTCAAGTTATCTACAACCGGACATTAACAAATTCCCATCTGCCCATAACCGCGGGCACGGCTTTCAAAAGTTCAAATCCCTGCAGGGGAGTCCCAACTTAGCCCATGACAAGCTCTCACGGTCAACGAAGGAATATACCTCCTCCCAAGACGTTCCGATCAGACTCGGTATCTCGGTTATTCAAGACACTTCGACAGGTTAAAACAAGACCAGCAACACCGCCCGAATGTGCCGACAAATCCCGATAGGAGCTGCACATATCTCGTTCTCAGGGCACACTCAGATGAGACTAGCTACGAGTAAAACCAACCCTCAAGTTTCCCCGAGGTGGCCCCGCAGGCAGCTCAGTTCGGACCAACACTCAGAGGAGCACAGGCCCGGGGGGGTTAATAAGATGACCCTCGGGCTCCGGAAACCCAAGGGAAAAAGAGGCTAGGTGGAAAATGGTAAAACCAAGGTTGGGCATTGCTGGAAAAGCTTTAATCAAGGCGAACTATCAAGGGGTTCCCATTATAACCCAACCACGTAAGGAACGCAAAATCCGGGAACATAACACCGATATGACGGAAACTAGGGCGGCAAGAGTGGAACAAAACACTAGGCGAGAGGCCAAGCCTTCCACCCTTTACCAAGTATATGGATGCATTAAGATAACATGGCAATATAATGATATCCCAACAAGTAATAAATGTTCCAACAAGGAACGACCTCCAATCTTCACCTGCAACTAGCAACGCTATAAGAGGGGATGAGCAAAGCGGTAACATAGCCAATCAATGGTTTGCTAGGACATGGTGGGTTAGAGCTTTGACATGGCGATTTGGAAGGCATGATAAGCAAGTGGTAGGCATCGTAGCATAGGCATAGCAAAAGAGCGAGCATCTAGCAAAGCAAAGATAGAAGTGATTTCGAGGGTATGATCATCTTGCCTGCAAAGTTGTCAGAGTTAACTGGATCCTCGAAAGCAAACTCAACGGGCTCCTTGTTAGGGAACTCCTCTCCCGGCTCTACCCAAACAAGACAAACAAGAAACAAGGACACAATCAACCACGTGCAAGGATCAAACAAGATGATGCGATGATGATATGCTATGCGGGATGCGATGCGGGATGCATATGCAAGATATGACAGGAAATGCATGAACCTGGCCTCAACTTGGGAATCCAAGTGTGCCACTGGAAATATGAGATGAAATCGCTTGAAAAGGATATAAAGAATGCCAGAATCGGTGTTACGGTTTGGAAATGGCAAGCGATTTAAATATGACACCGGTCTGCGATTTACAGCAAGTAGCCATCTAAATGCAACGACATGAGCATGCTACAACACCCAAGCAAGACAACAAAATACATGACTGGGATGCATTCAAGATGCTTAACAAAAGTCTAGCACTGAGCTACGGCCAATTCATCCATTAACAGGTTCAAACAAGCATGGCAAAAATGCATATGGCAAACAGATCTCAGACTTAGTGAAATTAACACTTGTCTGGAATTTCAGATCAGGTAGCACTCTTCGGAGCAACAAAACTACATACTATAGGACCTGAACATGGCAAAGTAAAGCATGGCATGGAGCTACTCAAAGAGCTTAACAAAAGTCCCTTAGTGACCTTGAGCCAAAAGGGATCAGAAAATACAATTGCAAGCATGTGAACATGGCAAAAACATAATCAGTTTTCAGACTTAGTGAAAACTGGCACATGCTGAAACATAACTCAAGTAGGCATGTTTACGAGCTCGATGCACTCACTACGGAACAAGTCATGACAAGCTAAGCATACATCTATCAAGAACACACAAAATGCAAGCTAGACATGGCAAGAAAAATAACATAGCATGCACGGATCAACTACAAAAGCATCGGCAAAATTGTAAACAAGTTGACAATCTGTCCAGATTCACAAAGTAGCAAAAGTAGAGCTCGATTGACTCAAACTAGGGTCCTCCATAATTGCAAACAAAGATATGGATGGATAGAGAACTACAAGATTAACAAAACATCCTTACTGATCATCCTCAAAAGAGGCACGGATCACTAGGAAACAACATGAACATATGGCCATATGAGATAAACAGCTCAAGGACTTAGTGGAGATGCTAAGTCCCTGAAATCAGAATTAACAAGTGCACCACTTTGCAAGCTTGTGCAAGTCACCACACACATCACAAAAATACATGGGTTGCACCTCTGGAAAGATGGCAAAACCCTTAACAAAACATATGTAGAGCATCAGGGCATATCATGCACACATTAATCATGGCAAAAATGACAAAAAGCTAAACGGAGTAGCAGATCTGACAATTATCTCAAGTAGCCCTCTTCTAACAGCATTTCGGGCATCAATATGAACTCAAATGAAATTGATGTAATGGAATGAAATGATGTACTCTCTGAGATGAACATCTTGATATGCTATATGCCCAAATCGGAGCTACGGATACAAAGTTACGAGGCTATGAACATGAGCACTTGGAACTGGAATTTTTGGGACTTAGAAGAAAAAAATACCTCTGGATCTAGGGTTTCGGTGGCACGCAAACCGAGGCGGCGGCGCGCTGTAGCTTCGGCGAGCTCGGTTCGTTGGCGGGGTGACGAGGGAGAGGCGAGGCCGGGCGGCGCGGGGCAGCGCGACGGAGGCGGCGGCCGGCGACGCATCGGGCAGCGGGGCGGCGCTGCGGAGCTTCGGGCGGAGAGGCGACGGCGGGGTTGCGGAGGAGGCGGCGGCCGGCGTCGGGCCCGCGGGGGCTCTCCCCGGGCCGAGCGGGCCGGTGCGGGCGCGGGAGGCGGCGCACCACGTGGCACCATGCCACTGGCTGCGGGCGGCGGCGGCGATGCGTCCGGTCGGGGCGGACGTGTCCGGCTGGCGCGGGTAGAATTTTAGGGTTTTCAAGGAAGAAGAAGATCCGGATTCGGAGGGTTCTTTAAATAGGCATAGAGGGAGCTAGGAGAGTCCAAATGAGGTGCGGTTTTCGGCCACACGATCGTGATCGAACGATCTAGATGATGGAGAAGGCTTAGGTGGGTTTTGGGCCAAATTGGAGGGGTGTTGGGCTGCAACACACACGAGGCCTTTTCGGTCCCTCGATTAACCGTTGGAGTATCAAACGAAGTCCAAATGATACGAAAC
The DNA here is from genome assembly GCF_018294505.1 of Triticum aestivum. Lineage (NCBI taxonomy): Eukaryota > Viridiplantae > Streptophyta > Magnoliopsida > Poales > Poaceae > Triticum > Triticum aestivum. The sequence continues at coordinate 171,288,902 of NC_057806.1, forward strand.
TTGACGGGCGGTCTACCGGTAGTAAACCAAGGCCGCTTGGCAAGTCTCGGTCCAATCCGGAAATGTTTAATCCCCACACACAAAAGAAAGCTAGAAATGACCACCGGAGGAGAACGAAGCACCGGAATGCAAAACGGACAACGGGGAAAATGCTCGAATGCATGAGACGAACATGCATGCAAATGAAATGCACATGATGACATGATATGAGATGCATGACAACAACAACAACACACGGAGACAAAAACCCGAAGCCGAGAAAATAAAATAACTTAACGCCAGAAACGGCAAGAGTTGGAGTACAAATTGGGAAAGTTACATCCGGGGTGTTACAATTAACCCCTTTAAGCTAACGTCAACGTGATGGCTCCACGACTAAGTCCTCACACCAGGACATCTGCCGTGACAATTCCATGACAGTTGGCGCACACCGTGGGGCTATCGCACGATGGTTTTGAGTTCTTAAAGGGCAGCTTCGAAGGGATCAAGGGACACGCCGTGGGCCGGATAACCAAGAGTCATCGCGGCAAGCTCTACATCGACGACGCAGGCTGGGGCCCCGAGGCCGGCTCAATTGAGTACGGGTACCGGGCCCCCTTCGGTGGAATCCACGTCTTCATCGACAAGATCGGCGAACCGGGCCCTGAGCCGGACATCCGCACTGACATCGTCGAGATGGCTCAGTGTGCAAGACCCGCCCGGGTTCAGCCTGCCATGAATCGCGCCTTCGCGGTATTTACCCATGGAGTGGAATTGGAGGACATGCCAGCATCTGGTGATGAGACCGTCATTTACTCTGATGACGAGTCATCCACTGGTGAGACCGAGTCACTGTATCAACTGCAAGAGGGCCGGCTTGGGGGCTATTCCGATGGCAACAGTATTCTGGACCCCTATGAGCCGCCGAACCGAGTTGCAATTTTCATGGCCGGTACACAGGCCGCGTAGCACTCATCAACTGCGGCGGAGCTGGTTTTCGGGTTAGTGGCGGCAGTGGCTGCCGGGGCAGGAGGCCCTGAGCGCCTGCCGGCTCATGCTTTAACTAATTTGCTAGATAAATTGATGACGCCGTTGACAGCGGTGGTTAACCCGGTGGATCAAGATCAACATAACGCGACGATCACAAGATTGCGCGATGAGATAGCACATGCTAAGGAAGAGCTAAATGCAGAAAGCACTAAGATGGCTGAAGAAAGGGCTGCTTTGGACGCCTAGTCACAACGGATTCAGGAGGAGTCTTACCGGCTCATGTTGGATCAAAATGCTTCAAACGAGGTCATGAGAAGGAGGCATTATACCCGTCTGCCGTTGGTCTATGAAGCAAGAAATCTTTTTAACACACCAGGAGCAGGAACCAGCAACCCAGCTGGGGTAAACCAAGTCGAAGAACCTGGGACGGGTACGCTGGTTCAACCACGCATGATGGATCCACCTTGTCAGAACAACAACCCGCCACAGCATGTGCGGACGCCACCGGGTCATTACTCCAACTCTTTGGATAACATGATCGCTGCGGCATCTCGATTGGCAGCTATCCCGGTTGAAGGTGAATCGCCAGCGGCTGTTGAGACACGGAGGGCCAGGGATCTTCTTCAGACAGTGTTGGTTCAACAACAGGCTTATTCTTACAGTCGTGATCGAGTTCATTCTACCCCTCGTCCGAGACGGAGTTACAGTAGGCATCTCGATGAGCCGGCTGTATTAAGAAGTGGGCGGAACTGTAACCCGCCCCGTGGGCATGACCCGGCGGGCGGTGGTGCGAACACTCAGGACGTGGTGGATCAAGGTAGAGCTCATCGAGAGGCCGAGCTGTCGGCTCAGTATGCAGCTCATGAACAAACTCCGTTTCATCCGACCACCTCTATGGAGCCAGGCTTAACCTTTAGAAACTTGGGCGTGCCATGCTTAGTGCCGGATCTACGTAATGAGCGTCTTCCCAAAGATTTCAAAGGACCTCGCAAGGTGCCAAACTATACAACTGATTTATGTCTTGGGGCATGGATCGAGAGTTATGAGATGGCCATGGAGTTGCTAGACGTTAGTGAGGCTGCATGTGCTAAGTATTTTCCCCTGATGTTAGAAGGAACGGCCCGCACATGGTTGAAGGGGCTTCCTTCCAATTCCATTGAGTCATGGGCTGAGTTGAAAACCCGGTTTATCCAGAACTTCAAAGATACGTGTAAGCAGCCCATGTCGATTGTAGATCTGGCCGCTTGTGTTCAGGAAGAAGGTGAATCAACAACTCATTGGGTCCGCCGGGTCTCAACAATCTTACACTCGTCGGATCGCATCAATGCCGACTCAGCGGTGTTGATGTTGGAGAACAACTGCCGTTTCACGCCCTTGAAGCAGAAATTAGGGCAGCTCAAACGCCACTGTAATGACATGGGAACACTCATGGCAACTCTGGTTAATTATGCTGACTCTGATAGTACCAAAGACCCTGACTCTGATGATGATATAGCAGGGATGGGGAAGAGGAGCAGCAATGCTAAGGGGCAGCAGTATAACCCGGGAGGCAACGGTAAGCGCAAAGCTGATAATAGTTTTGACTTCGTGGCTAACATGAATGCACAAAATGATGGCAGCGTCGAAAGGGTAAACAGCCTCCACAAGCCATAGGGTCCGGTATCAATCTGGAGTGTATGTTGAATCAGCCCTACCCACGACATGGTACGAAGGAAAGACCATCCGGGCATCTATGGAAGGATTGTCACATCATGGAAGAGTTCAAAAATTCAAATCTTTTCCATGAGAGCCATGGGCCAGGTGGCGGTTCTGGGCCCGGCTCCCACGGTCTGGGTTATGGCAGTGGCGGTTCTGGTTTCCAAGGAAATCAAGGTAATCACAACAACAAGGGTGGTTACAACCAGCAGAATAATCAAGGGGGCCAGCAACAACAATAGTCTGGTTACCAGAGCAACCCGAAGCAGTTGAATAGTGAGAAATATCATGTGTTTACCACTAGCTTGTGTAAGCGTGACCAGAAGCTTCATAAGAGATTAGTCAATGCTGTTGAGCCGGCAGTTCCTCGCTATCTACATTGATCTGAGCAGCCCATCGTGTGGAGTCGGGAAGATCATCCACCCCGGGTTGATAATCCGGGTCATTTGGCTTTGGTGGTTGCACCGTAGGTCGGAGGATATAAGTTTTCCAAGGTGCTCATGGACGGAGGGAGCAGCATCAATATCCTTTATTATGAAACTTTTCATCGCATGGGGTTGACTGATAAAAATCTTAAGCCGTCAAACACTATTTTCCATGGTGTGGTGCCTGGTAAGTCGGCATATCCAACCGGTAAGATAGCTCTGGAAGTTGTTTTTGGAGATGATCATGACTCTAGGTCAGAAACATTGACTTTTGAAGTGGTCAAGATCCACAACCCATGTCACCCTCTGTTTGGACGACCGGCTTATCCCAAGTTCATGGTGCGGCCGTGTTACCGTGTATCTGCAACTTAAGATGCCGAGTCACAAAGGAACCATTACGGTGCATGGGAGCCATAGGATAGCTCTGGAGTGTGAAGAGGGGGATGCGGCTTGTGCTGAGTCAGTTTGTGCAACAGAGGAGTTGAAATTTTACAAGGACAATTTTGACCCGATAGATATGACGTCTTTGAAAAAGCCAACCATGGAGTATGATCTGGTCTTAAAGTTTAAATCGGCAGATGATACCAAGATGGTTGATTTTGTTCCTGGCGACTCATCCAATTAGTTTAGCATCAGTGCTAATCTGGATCCGAAATAGGAAAGTGCGCTCATCGAGTTCATCCGTGAGAACCGGGACATCTTTGCATGGAAGCCTTCAGACATGCCGGGTGTACCGAGAGAACTCGTTGAGCACACTCTTAATATTGATACAAAGTTTAAGCTAGTCAAACAGTTTCTTCGCCACTTTAATGAGGAGAGACGGAAGGCCGTTGGAGAAGAAGTAGCCCGGCTCTTGGTAGCTAGGTTTATCATTGAAGTTTTTCATCCTGAGTGGTTACCTAACCTAGTGCTGGTATTTAAGAAAAACGGCACTTGGCGTATGTGTGTGGACTACACAGATTTAAACAAGGCTTGTCGCTAATCCTTTTGCTCTCCCTCGTATTGATAAGATTATTGATGGTACGGCGGGTTGTGAGCGTTTGAGTTTTTTGGATGCTTATTCTGGTTATCATCAGATCAAGATGGCAGTTAAGGACCAGGAGAAGACGTCTTTCATAACTCCCTTTGGAGCCTTCTACTATGTGTCTATGCCTTTTGGGCTCAAGAGTGCCCAGGCGACTTATCAGAGGTGTGTGCAAAATTGCCTTCATGACCAAAATGGGCGTAATGTTCATGCCTATGTGGATGATATTGTGGTGAAATCCAGAGAGAAAGAGACATTGATAGATGATTTGAAGGAAACCTTTGATGATCTCCGAGTGTACAAGATGATGCTTAACCCGACCAAGTGTGTTTTTGGTGTGCCGGTAGGCAAGCTCCTGGGGTTTTTGGTGTCTAACAAAGGAATTAAAGCTAATCCGGAGAAGATCAAAGCTATCACCTCGCTGGCTAAGCCGACATGTATCAATGATGTGCAGCGTCTGGCGGGTCGTATTGCGGCGTTAAGCCGGTTCATAAGCCGGTTGGGGGAGAAGGCTATCCCTCTATATCAGATGATGAAAAAGACAAATAACTTTGTCTGGAGTGATGCTGCTGATGCAGCGTTTGAGGATTTGAAGAAGCAGTTGATTGAGCCGCTAGTACTCGCAGCCCCTACTGATAAGGAGCCTTTGTTGTTATACGTGGCCGCTAATAGCTGGGCCGTCAGTGTGGCTATTGTGGTAGAAAGAAAGGAAGCAGGCAAGGAGTATTTGGTTCAAAGACCAATTTATTATATCAGTGAAGTGCTTATTGAGTCCAAGCAGAGGTATCCACACTGGCAGAAGCTTGTATATGGGCTGTTCTTGGCCAGCCGGAAGCTTAAACATTATTTTCTGGGCCATCCCATCACCGTGTCAGCTCTGCTCCTTTGGGAGATATCATCAAAAATAGAGAAGCAACTGGTCAGGTCGCTAAGTGGGCCATTGATCTTGGGCCTCATGGGTTAAAATGTGTGCCTCGCACGGCCATCAAGTATCAAGCACTGGTGGACTCCATCAACGATTGGACAGAGTTGCATATTCCTGAGGAAAAGCCAGATAACACATATTGGACTATTCACTTTGATGGGTCCAGGCAATTGGAAGGCTTGGGGGATGGAGTTATTCTTGCTTCCCCTCGAGGTTATTGAGGGACTCCTGGATTAGGGGGTCTCTGGACAGCCGGACTATATCCTTTGGCCAGACTGTTGGACTATGAAGATACAAGATTGAAGACTTCGTCCCGTGTCCGGATGGGACTCTACTTGGCGTGGAAGGCAAGCTAGGCAATATGTATATGTATATCTCCTCCTTTGTAACCGACCTTGTGTAACCCTAGCCCCCTCCGATGTCTATATAAACCGGAGGGTTTTAGTCCGTAGGACAACATACAATCATACCATAGGCTAGCTTATAGGGTTTTAGCCTCTCTGATCTCGTGGTAGATCTACTCTTGTAATACTCATATCGTCAAGAACAATCAAGCAGGACGTAGGGTTTTACCTCTATCAAGAGGGCCCGAACCTGGGTAAAACATTGTGTCCCCTGCCTCCTGTTACCATCCGCCTTAGACGCACAGTTCGGGACCCCCTACCCGAGATCCGCCAGTTTTGACACCGGCATTTGTGCTTTCATTGAGAGTTCCACTGTGTCGTCACCATAAGGCTCGATGGATCCTTCGATCATCGCTGGTGATGCGGTCCAGGGTGAGGCTTTCGTCCCCGGACAGATCTTCATATTCGGCGGCTTTGCACTACGGGCCAACTCGCTTGGCCATCTGGAGCAGATTGAGAGCTACGCCCCTGGCCACCAGGACAGATTTGGAAACTTGAACTACACGACCGACATCCGCGGAGACTTGATCTTCGACGAATTCGAGCCCATGTCGGACGCGCCGTACAGTCTTGACGAGCATGACGTAACTCTGCCGTCGGACGGTATTCAGGAGATCGCATCTGCAGCTACTCCATCCATCAATCCAGAGCAAGTCGCTCCATCCGAGACCGGAGGGATGGACCCCGCCATGGAGCCGCACTCTCAGTGGCGATAGAGCCGGATACTGACTTCACCCCTTATGAGAGCCGTGTTGCCGAACCACTGGATTCATCTTCGGCCACGGACTCCGAGCCGCATGTATCCGCGCCCGTCGAGTCCGACTAGGCGCCGATCATGGAGTTCACCTCCACGGATATCTTTCAGCACTCACCTTTTGGAGATGTGCTAAATTCATTAAGGTCTCTCTCACTGTCAGGAGAACCTTGGCTGAACTATGTCCGGCTAGAATGGGATGCAGACGACGAAGAAATTCGCCGCCCACCCACCACCCACTTAGTAGCCACTGTCGACGACTTAACCGACATGCTCGACTTCGACTCCAAAGACTTCGACTGTATGGACGACAAAGCTGGAGATGAATAGGATCCACCGCTCTCGGGGCACTGGACCGCCACCTACTCATATGATATATACATGGTGGACACCCCCAAAGAAGCCAATGGCGACGAGAAAGCGGAGGATGACCCCTCCAGGAAGCAACCCAAGAGCCGACGTCAGCGGCGCTACTGTCCCACCACAGCAGGAGCAGTGATACCGGCACAGGAGATAATAACACTCCGAATAGTGCCGAAGACAACAACAATCGCCTCCAGCACGATGTAGATCCAGAGGATGAACAAGCTAGCCCTCCAGAGTGGGTAGCAGATGGAGAACCGGAGGAGGACAATTACATGCCTCTCTCCGAAGATGAGGCAAGCCTCGGCGACGACGAGTTTATCGTGCCTGAGGACCTCGTCGAGCAAGAGCTCTTCAAGCGCCGGCTTATGGCCACGGCAGAAAAAGCAGCAACAACTTCAAGCTGATCAAGACTTGCTAGCAGACAGGTGGACCGAAATCCTTGCGGCCGAGGAGCATGAACTCGAGCGCCCGTCCAAGAGTTACCCAAAACGCAGGTTGCTACCTTACCTCGAGGAGGAAGCATTGAAACATCATTCACCAGTGTACAATGCGGCTGACTGGCCACTACGCGGCCGAGTCAGTAAGGCATTTCAGCCTAAAGTTCAGCCCGCACCCCGTCGCCACTCAGTCAAAAATACTACGACCCGGGGCAACACAGAGGACCTGCGAGACATGTTGGACAGCAAGGCAAAAATCGCAAGGTCAATATACGGGACACGAACACGTGCGCCCACATGGGACGATGATCGTCGCGTCGGATACACCAAGAGTAAATCCGGCTGGGCTGAATACAGCAGACAAGACTCATACGAACTACGTCGGGATATAGCCCGGCACAGAGGCGCTGCACACCCCCTATGCTTCGCTGATGAAGTTATGAATCATGGATTCTCGGAGGGTTTCAAACCCGTAAACATCGAATCATACGACGGCACAACAGATCTCACTCTGTGGATTGAGGATTTCCTCCTTCACATCCACATGGACCGCGGTGACGATCTACATGCCATCAAGTACCTCCCACTAAAACTCAAAGGACCAACTCGGCATTGGCTGAATAGCTTGCCAGCAGATTCCATCGGCAGTTGGGAGGATTTGGAAGATGCATTTCTTGACAACTTCCAGGGCACTTATGTGCGGCCACCGGATGCTGATGACTTGAGCCACATAACCCAGCAGCCAATGGAATCGGCCAGACAATTTTGGACACGGTTCCTGACTAAGAAAAATCAAATTTTAGACTGTCCGGATGCAGAAGCCCTAGCGGCATTTAAGCATAACATCCACGATGGGTGGCTCGCTTGCCACCTAGGCCAGGAGAAGCCGAAATCTATGGCAGCCCTCACAACACTCGTGACCCGCTTTTGCGCGAGCGAGGACAGCTGGCTGCCTCGCAGCAACAACACATCAAGGAATCTGGATACCTCAGATACCAAAGACGTTAACGGTAGGCAGCGTCATAATAGACCAAAGCGCCGCAATAACGGCGATCAATCCGAAGATACGGCAGTCAACGCTGGATTCAAAGGCTCCAGATCCAGTCAGCGGAAAAAGCCATTCAAAAGAAATACTCCGGCTCCGTCCAGTCTGGACCGCATACTGGATCGCTGGTGTCAAATCCACGGCACCCCCGACAAGCCCACCAATCACACCAACAGAGAATGCTGGGTGTTCAAGCAGGCCGGCAAGTTAAATGCCAAAAACAAGGACAAGGGGCTACATAGCGATGACGAGGAGGAGCCACGGCCGCCGAACCCAGGAGGACAGAAGGGGTTTCCCCCACAAGTGAAGACAGTAAACATGATATATGCAACCCACATTCCCAAGAGGGAGCGGAAGCGTGCACTAAGGGACGTCTACGTGATGGAGCCCGTTGCCCCGAAGTTCAACCCATGGTCTCCTTGTCCGATCACCTTCGATCGCAGGGACCACCCCACTAGCATCCATCATGGAGGATCCGCCGCACTAGTCCTAGACCCCATCATTGACGGATTCCACCTCACTCAAGTCCTTATGGACGGCGGCAACAGCCTAAACCTGCTTTATCAGGATACAGTGCAAAAAATGGGTATCGATCCTTCGAGGATCAAACCCAGCAAAACCACCTTTAACGTAATCCCAAGTGTATAGGCCCATTGCACAGGCTCAATCGCACTGAAAGTGGTCTTCGGATCACCGGATAACTTTCGAAGCGAAGAGTTAATCTTCGACATCGTCCCGTTTCGCAGTGGCTATCATGCACCGGACGGACAACATTTGCAAAATTCAATGCAGTTCCGCATTACACATACCTCAAGCTCAAGATGCCAGGACCTTGCGGGGTCATAACAGTAAATGGAAACGCAGAATGCTCACTCCGTATGGAAGATCACACTGCGGCCCTTGCGGCAGAGGCACAAAGCAGCCTATTCAGGCAGACCACTCATTCGGCGTTACAACCCCCGGACACCTTCAAGCACGTCCGGAATAATCTGCAACAGGATCGCCTGGCGCGATCTACGCTCGCCTAGCAATTCGGCCCCCGTCCCAGTCCCAATGCAGCGACGAAATTCATGCCGCGCGTACATAACTACGCATTGAAAATACCATGGGCATAAGCGGGGGCACAATCAGGACACGCCCCGCATTGTGGCTTAAACCACGCGAGGGGCTGTACACCTTTCACATTCCTTTTCTCTTTTAGGGCCTAACTTTTTGGAAGCCCTTTTCGGCAGTCCGACTGTCGGGCACACTTCGGAAGCAACAACCAATGCGGTGAGAAGCTAAGATGAACACGGGAACCGCCAAGTGGCCTCTAGTAATACTTGATATACCCGCTTTTCACTATTTATGCGTAGCTTGCCTTGGGATAGGACATTTCGAATTGTCCCACTTCATGCTTATTGCACTACTTGTACCAGTACGTCTCGACGTATTACTCAAATAACAATGCATATTATTAACCTGTCATTGCATTATTTAAGTCTTTCTCTTTCTCTTATATGTCCATTTACGACATTCCGCACCTGCGCGCTCGGGTGCGGTCAGTACGCTAGGGGCTCTGGTTTACCCCATAATACGACGCAAGAAGTCCGAACACTTTCGACAGTGCGGCACCCCGAACTTATAGCATTATATGCATCAACTCCGAATCATGTCTTGGGTCAAATGTTGGGTTGCCCGGCTCCCACACTTTGGTACCTTACGTTCCACTATATCAGCTAAGGTAGCGGTGGGAGAACTACTACGATTGTGTCCCGGTTATTCCGGACGAGCACCTCAGTAGAGAAAGCCAAAAACTGACTGTCATGATAAGGCGAGAGATTAGTCGCTGTTCGAGAGGTTTCAAGTCCTTAAAGACTTTTTCCACTTCGGGCGAGGAGTCGGTCTTGTCCGGCTTAGGCGTGTATAGCGCCCCAAATTCAGCCCTCCGAATACCAGGGGCTTCGCCAAAAATTTAAAATCATAGACTTCTATGGCTAAGTGAGAGTGATAAAGCATTATAGTCTGATTGTCTGGTTTGTTGCGCTGAACACCTCCCTTGAAGGACCCAAAATTGGGGTAAAGAGTGTTCATATTTATCCGAACACCCCAGTACTAGTTACATGGGGGTAGAAGCCGACGACTGGCCAACTCTTAGATTTTATAAACGGCCGCACAGAAGGTAATATTTTAAATTAAGAAAGCGTCACATGGCGCAAATGAACTCGTTCCATATTACAGGATCACATGAGCATGTTCATTCAAAAATTACATCCTTGGCACGCTCATCTGCCACTAGGCGGGATCCCTCCAGGAGACCCTCATAATAATTCTTGGGGCGGCGATGCTCCTTGCCCTCCGGCGGCCCCTCCTTCACAAGCTTCACGGCGTCCAGCTTCGCCCAGTGCACCTTCGCCCGGGCAAAAGCCCTGCATGCACCTTCGATGCAGATGGACCGCTTGATGACCTCAAGCCGTGGGCATGCTTCTACCAGCCGTCTCACCAGACCGAAGTAGATGCCGGACAGGGGCTCGCCAGGCCACATCCGGACTATAAGGCCCTTCATGGCCTGTTCGGCCGCCTTGTGGAGTTCAACAAACTGCTTCAGCTGGTCGCTCAAGGACACGGGGTGTTTGGTCCCAGTATACTGAGACCAGAACAACTTCTCCGTTGAGCTCCCCTCCTCAGCCCGGTAAAACTCTGCGGCATCCAGCACACTGTGGGGAAGATCTGCAAACGCTCTTGGAGAGCTCTGAACTCGGGTAAGAAAGCGGAAATTCTCCTTCACATGCTTGCTTTGCATATTGAATGCCTTACCCGCTGCTATCTTCTTCGCCTCATCAATCTCCTGGAGGGCCTTGTGGGCTTCGGCCATGGCGCTCCGGACGCTTTCAAGCGCCTGCGCAAGCTCGGACTCTTGCGTTTTAGAGTCTAGCTCCAAGGACTCGTGCTTTTTGGCGAGAGCCTCGAGCTCTTGCTGCACCTCGCCCACTCAGGCTTCTTGTTTCTCCCATTCAATGCGTTCCTTGGCCGATCTGTCTTCGGCCACGGACAACACCTTCCTCAGGGTCTCCTGGACAAATTCATGATGATCCTATTACTTTACACAGAACTTCTTTTTAACTATATAAACTGGGGTATATCTTACCTTTGCTCTCTTCGAGCTGCCCCTTGGTAAGGCCGAGCTCGTCCTCGGACCGCTTTAGGGCCTGCTTCAGCGCAGAGACCTCCACAGTACGTGCGGCAGCGGCCAGTAGGGAAGCCTGCACATACACATAGACATACTTTGATTAGACTCCCGAGTTATCATTTGATACTCTATTCGGCTTTTCTTCACGAACGCCGAACAGAGCATCAGGGGCTATTATCTATGAGGTAATATTTTTATATTTTGAATGCTTACCTCAAAGCCTGTTAGGAGGCTGGCGCAAGCTTCAGTCAGCCTGTTCTTGGCGGATTGAACCTTCTTAACCACCACACTCATGATAGTGCGGTGTTCTTCATTAATGGAAGCGCTGTGAAGCGCTTCTAGCAAGATGTCCGGTGCCTCTGGTTGGACAGAGGGCACCGACACGGATGGTTGGACCCCCTTAATGGGGGACCGCCTGCCGAAGTCCAGGACCATTGAAGGTTCCGGCGCGGTGTCCGGCGGGGCCCCGAACTCGAAGCCCGTAGGAGCCTCACTCCCCTGGTACCCAGGGTCCGGGAAGTCGCCGCAAGGCGCCCCCAGGACCACCTCCCCTTGACTCGGTACCTGTTTGGACAACACCTCAGCGTTGTCCGTTGGGTGAGGGGTGGAATCAGTCGGAAGAGAACCAATGTTCATATCCGACGAGCCCAACGAGCCGCTCGACGAAGGTACGTCAGGATGAGCTCGGGACGGACTGCATAATCATGTTCGGCATGAGGAAAGGCAGTACAATAAAACATATCATGAAGTACTATGGTGTCCGAACACCTACTACTTCGCCAAGGGCTTGTCCCTGGGCAGCCACTCATCGCCGTTGTTGACGGCCGTCGTGGCACGGTCCGGAAGGAGGGTCCTTCCCTTCTTGGACCCTTCGGCCTCCATACATGGGTCGGCCTTCCTTTTCTTGTCTCCCCCGGCTGGGGGAGGGGGAACTTTTCTCCTCCTCCTCGTTTCCGTGGGAGGAGTGTGCGTCGGAGTCATCGTCCGATATGACCGTACACTGGAGACCCTTTTGGGTCCCCGCGGTCTTCTTCTTGGTCTTCTGTGCTGACACCTCGTAAGGTGCCGGAGTGAGCATCTTTGTTAGAAGAGCGTCTGCAGGATCTTCGGGCAGCGGGGCTAGGCTATCAAGCTGCTCTGCTATCTTTAACCAGTCCTGTTAGTGACATGGGAGCTTAGATCCTACGCATAACTATACCTGGGCAAAAAATAACCCAAGAAATATAAATGCTTACCGGACCGGCATGGCGCTTTGCGCTGGGTCTGCGGTCTTCGGTGAGAGGGGGAGGGATCTCGGCGCTCTTGAACAGCACCCTCCAGACGTCTTTGTGCATCGTGTCATAGAGCTCTTGGAGCATCTGGTGCTTGGCCGAGTCGAACTCCCACAAATTGAATGTCCGTTGTTGGCACAAAAGATCTGGCGAACGAGCATAACCTGGACCTCGTTGACAAGTTTAATTTTCTTGTTCATCATTTTCTGGATACAGGTTTGGAGTCCGGTTAGCTCTGCCGAAGAACCCCAGGACAGGCCCTTCTCTTTCTAGGAGGTGAGCCGTGTGGGGATTCCAGATCGAAATTTGGGGGCCGTCGCCCAGTTGGTGTCGCGCGGCTCAGTGATGTAGAACCACCCCGATTGCCACCCCTTTATGGTCTCCACATAGGAGCCTTCGAGCCAGGTGATGTTTGGCATCTTGCCCAGCATGGCTCCTCCGCACTCCGCCTGCTGGCCGACCACCACCTTCGGTTTGACATTAAAAGTCTTCAGCCACATGCCGAAATGGGGCTTGATGTGGAGGAAGGCCTCACACACGACGATAAACGCCGAGATGTTCAGGATGAAGTTGGGGGCCAGATCATGAAAATCCAGCCCGTAGTAGAACATGAGCCCGCGGACGAAGGGGTGGAGTGGAAATCCCAGTCCGCGGATGAAGTGGGTGAGAAAAACTACCCTCTCATGGGGTTCGGGCGTAGGAATGACCTGCCCTGCATTCGGCAGCCGGTGCGCGATATTCCCAGCTAGGTATCTGGCCTCCCGTAACTTTTTGATGTCTTCCTCCGTGACAGAGGAAGCCATCCACTTGCCTCCTGCTCCAGACATGCTTGGAATGGTTTGAGAAGAAGGGCGCGAGCTTGGGCGCTAGAGCTTGAGTGTGCGGGAATGGGAAAGCGAGAAGGAAGAAGGCGTGGGTGAAAAAAGTAGATCTTTGTCCCTTTTATAAGGGCGGAGGAGGCGATGAGTCTCCCCACTTGCTTGGCAAAACCGCTTATTCCCCAGGCGCCATAATTGATGGCGCGGTTGGGTTACCCACATCCGTATTGATGAGAATCCCATGACAAGGGGAACACGATCTCTTCTTTGACAAGACGTATCGAGAAAACCGCCTCGCATTATGTGCGGGGCTGGTTGAGAAAAGCGGTTCGAATAATAACCGGGCCATGAAGTGATGTCATACTATCAAAACATGTCAGTAGATTGGATTTATGAAGTATTATTCTCTTCTATGGTGGAATGTGCAACTTATTTTACAGGGTCGGACACTATCCTTGCGTTCAAACTCTTTCATGGTGTATTCGGAGGAGGAACCCACCTTGCAATGCCGAAGACAACACTGCGCCGGACTCATCGTCATTGAAGCCTGGTTCAGGGGCTACTGAGGGAGTCCTGGATTAGGGGGTCTCCGGACATCCGGACTATATCCTTTGGCCGGACTGTTGGACTATGAAGATACAAGATTGAAGACTTCGTCCCGTGTCCGGATGGGACTCTACTTGGCGTGGAAGGCAAGCTAGGCAATACGGATATGTATATCTCCTCCTTTGTAACCGACCTTGTGTAACCCTAGCCCCCTCCGGTGTCTATATAAACCGGAGGGTTTTAGTCCGTAGGACAACATACAATCATACCATAGGCTAGCTTCTAGGGTTTTAGCCTCTTCGATCTCGTGGTAGATCTACTCTTGTAATACTCATATCATCAAGAACAATCGAACAGGACGTAGGGTTTTACCTCTATCAAGAGGGCTCGAACCTGGGTAAAACATCGTGTCCCCTGCCTCCTGTTACCATCTGCCTTAGACGCACAGTTCGGGACCCCCTACCTGAGATCCGCTGGTTTTGACACCGACAGTTATAAATTTTGCTATGTTCTTCGTTTGATGTTTCCTTGTACTAACATTGTAGCTGAGTATGAGGCCTTACTCCATAGTCTTCGGATGGCTAAGGAAACGAACTTAAGCCGGGTTAGATGCTTCGACGACTCAGATTTGGTGGCTCAGCAAGTCTCTGGTACTTGGGATTCTAAGGATCAACTCATGGCGGCTTATCGGTGAGAGGTGGACGTTATTGCTGGTCACTTCAAAGGTTATCAAGTTGAGCATGTTGATTGGAGGAAAAATGAAGTGGCAGACTCTTTAAGCTGGCTGAGCTCTCAATGTAAGCCGGTGCTGCCTAATTTCTTTCTTGATGTCTTGCATAACCCGTCGGTTAAGATTCCTACAGAGGAGGATTTGGCTATTCCTGACCAGGAGGCTCAGTTGGTGGCGGCTCTTCACGTCACCCCAGATTGGACAGTCCCTTACTTGGCCTATATGACCCGGGGCAAGTTACCTGAGGATGAAACCTTAGCCAGGTAGATAAGCTGGCGGTCTAAGTCAATGACGATTGTCAATGGAGAGTTACATCATCGTAGTGTCACAGGGGCGTTTCAGCATTGTGTTTCTCCAGAAGAGGGCTGTGAGATTTTACGAGAAATTCATGAGGGAGATTGTGGTCATCATGCTGATTCAAAGTCTCTTGTAGCTAAAGCTTTCCGTCATGGGTTCTATTGGCTAACAGCCCATGCTGATGTAGAGGACCTCATTAGCAGGTGTGATGGATGTCAGAAATTTGCACGTCGAGCCCATGTGCTGGCTCAAGAATTGAGGATGATTCCAATTACTTGGCCGTTCGCCGTTTGGGGGCTCAATATGGTTGGGCCTTTCAAAAGATCCAAGGATAAGAACACCCACCTTTTGGTGGCGGTTGATAAGTTCAGTAAGTGGGTAGAGGCAGAGCCGATCAGTAAGTGTGATGCAGCAATGACGGTTCAATTCATGAAGAAGGTGATCTTCCGTTTTGGCTTTCCACACGACATTATAACAGATAATGGCACTAATCTCTCTAAAGGTGCTATGGAAGAATTTTGCCAACGTGAGCATATCCAGCTTGATGTATCATCAGTAGCTCACCCTCAATCCAACGGTCAAGCTGAGAGAGCAAACCAAGAGATCCTAAAAGGCATCAAACCCTGGCTTATGTTTCCCCTGCAGAGGACGCCGGGTTGTTGGGTGGAGGAGTTACCTTCCATGTTATGGAGCATCAATACCACCCCAAACAGATCTACGGATTACACACCTTTCTTCATGGTTTATGGAGCAGAGGCGGTTCTCCCTAGTGACATCCGTCATGACTCGCCTCGTGTGGCGGCTTATGTTGAAGCAGATAATGAAATAGCACATCAAGAAGCACTTGATCTATTGGATGAGGAGCGTGACATAGCAGCAGCTCATTCGGCGATTTACCAGCAAGATCTGCGCCGTTATCACAGCAGCCGGGTTAAAACCAGAACTTTTCAAGAAGGCGACCTGGTGCTCTGGCTTATCCAGGATCAGACTGACATGCACAAGTTATCCCCACCTTGGGAAGGACCCTTTGTGGTCAGCAAGAATCTAAACAACGGGTCATATTACCTTATCGATGTTCGAGACCACAGGGACTCACGCACGTCGAAGGAGGAGACCCGTCGCCCCTGGAATATTGCTCAGCTTAGGCCATACTACACCTGAGCCACCGGCTCATCCAATGTACATATTTTGACAATGTATATATTATGGTTACAATAATAAAGCCGATGTCCCCACTAAAGCAGGGCCTCTGCCGTTTTCTCTCTCTAAATTAATGAGTTTTTGATTACTTGGGGGCTTCTGCTTTATACAGCAAAGTTATAATTACACTTTGATCTGGCTTATAGGCCATATACAAAAAACTTGGGACCAAAGAGAGTTTGTGGCAAAAGCACGACTCAATCATAGGTACGCCCTGAGCATAGCTCAATATGTCACTTGAGGGCTCTTTAGTTCTAAAGAACGAAGAGTTCATAACCTTGTGATGGGCTATAAAAGCCAGGCTTGGAAGCCATTTGTATTCACCTAAAACCCCGGGTTATCCTGCCTGTATGCCAGATGCTTCTCCATCAGGTAATCCTGATTGACCCACTGAACTCTTAACAGTCAATCTTTTAAACAAGACCCTGAACTCGTGAAGGTTAAAATGCCGGTTTGTCATGAGAGGGCACGATTTTATGGATAGCAAGGAGAAGCTCAGGCTATAAAGCCGCCTTCCTTGAAACTTGGATAAATCGACCTGTGATGCACGATGCTGCTCTAACCCCGTGTACTCCTGATGAGTCTATCTTTAAATAAGAAATGAACTTATCCGGGTTAAAATGTCGACTTGGTCAATGAGGGCCGGCTCACGGAAAGCGCGTACCTTCCAGTGGCTAATGCTAGTTTCATTGAAGAAGATATTTTGGCTTGGCAGCCTATGAAAGCCTCGGATTTTTTCTGTTGTTTTGATTTGGATGTATTTTTGAGATTTTTTCTTCTGTGACATAGTAATACGAGGTTGAAAAACAATAAGGCTTATAATGCCTTCTGAGTCATATATGACATTAACCGGTGTTTAATAACCCGACCTAATCTTCGACTATAAGTCGCCAGTATAAAATAAAGGTAAATATCCGGTGTTTATTAACCCAGTCCGGTTTTTTTGTTTATAAGCCGGCAATTTCTGATAACTACCAGCATCCAAAGTCTTGGGTTATCACCCTTACTACACTGGCTTGGTAAAATCAACAAGTGTGATCAAATATCACAGGTATGATATATTTTCATATATGATTATTATTTTGACCAGCTTTGGTTATGAATCATGATAAGTTCATGTTGGGGCATTATAACCCATCTAGCGGTAAACTGCCAGGACACTTTTAAATGTTGTATGCAGGAACATATTCAAACTTGTTAAAGTCATAAAGGATATATAGCATATCTTCCTATAACGGATAAATAAGTGTTATAAGCAGCACAATATGCACGATGGCATAACAGAGCAAGAAGTTTTCAGCTAGCCTATTACAAGGCGTTTGGAGCCCAAAATGATATTGTTTCTCAGTCTCCCATACAGCAGATGATAAACCGGAGCCGATTCATGATTCTTGGCCCGGTTAACTTGATGGTTGCGCCTCACCCCTTGCCGGTTCGTCCTCCTCCACCGTCTGGAAGTTGGGTTTGGATTAGTCAAAGCCATGAAGGGTGACGAATTCGACCTCATCATCAATTAGGGCAGAGGGGTCAATCTAAGCGGCGAAAGTGTGCTTACGAATCGGCGGGATTAAGTCCATCACTTTAAATGAAGGAGTCACCATCTTCTTATTATCTGCATCAAAACCCGACTGATACTTGGTGAGGTTGGTTTCTTCACCAATGATGGTAGTATGAGGGCGAATTTCCTTGACACAAGCAGCAAAATCCTCTTGGTCGAAAGGTGTTCCATCTTCTTTGAGGCTAGGATATCCGCTGGCTACGTCCGCCGGGTCTAATTCTGGTACCCAGGCATTGGCACGGCTTAAAGTTGTTACAACTCCGGCTCTAGCACACGATCGCTTGATTTCTTGGAACCGAGCGGGCAAGATAGACAACTTCTTCAAGATGTCACTTAATAGAGTCGGCCCTTGATTCACGGGGGAGATAGTGGCAAGAGTCCGTTGAGCTCCGGTGTACAACTGTTCAACCAGCGTGCAAACCACCTTCAGCTTTACCACGGTATCTCGGCTCAGATTGCTGCTCCTGGGACATGTAAATATTACACAATGAGTTATGTGGCGGCTTATAATGGAAACTATTTATTTGAAGTACATAAGAAGGTGACTTACCGAAGATTGCAGAAACCATCCGAGACATACAGTTCTTTAAACCGGTGAGTTCAGCGGTGACTTCTCCCAAAGCCGCTTCAGCCTTCTCCGCACGTTGTGTCAAAGCAATCTTCTCATTGGCCCAAGCCTCTTTCTCCGCCCTGAAGCTGGTCTTCAGCTTTTCGGCCTCAGACACACTCAACTGGAATTTGGATTCAGCTTTCCTTGTCTCAGTCTCTGGAGTCGCCAGCCGGGACTTGGCCTTAGACAATTGAGATTCCAGTTCTGCGGTCACAGCCTGCATACAACATAAGGTTGTTTCAGTTTCATGACAGATTATAAAAAACAAGCCTCAAGTGCTTTGCAAGCAATAACACTTAACACTTGGGGGCTAATGTCTGTCAGCGCAAATTGCTCAAAGGAAATGGCTCTTTCTAAACAAAAAAGTCCCAAGTGTTTTGCAAGCAATAACACTTGGCACTTGGGGGCTAATGCATATTGCTTGGCCTTTTTCTACAAATGATCCGGATAAGCTGTCAACAGTCTCAGCCGGCTCATGAGGGCTATATGATTCAGATCTCTCTAATGACTAGTAGGAGTTGCTCATTCATACTGATTAAACCGGCCCTTGGGGGCTACACATTCAAATTGAAATACTATAAGCATCCAGTTTAGTTGCAAACCGGACTTGGAGGGAGTCTAAGACAGAGGTTTCTAAAGTATTCTAAGTCTACAAATCATTCAATATTTTCATAATCACAAGACTTTGAGGTTAGCAGGGTATGTAACTTATATAAGCCGGAGAACGTACCTCATATTTTTGGTGCATCTGCTTGACCATCTCAATTTCTGAATCACGGCTAGAGTGTACTTGACTGAGATAACCAGATAACACTTTACTAATACTCAGGTGAGCATAGTGGGAGACGTCAAACCTCACCTTCTGCCTTTCCATATCTTCTTGTTTGGTAGAGTGTCTTTCCAGAACAGTTGGGTTCCCCGGTTCAACAAATCTGGTACCAGTAATTAAAACATCATCACCGTGCTTCTCCGGCGGGTTAACTGAGCTTGACGGCTAGATACTTGATGGATCAATAGCAGTTTCATCCGCAGATGGTTCAGGTAAATCCGTTTGAACATTGGAAGCAGGGTCCTCTAGCTGTTTAGTGTGTTCTGGCACAAAAGTTGACTGCTTCGGTCCTTCAGGATGTTCCGGTATGATGGTTGTTTGCTCCGGTTCTGTGGTTTTCAGATCCTCAGCCGACTTTGTCACCTTTGCTTTCTTGGGCTTTGCTTGACCGCTAAAAAAGGATTTAGACAAGTCAGTACAATGATACATATATAAAGGTATATAAGAAGGGTAGTTATCTTTACCCGGGGGCGGTCTTGAAGGCCGGCAATTGAGATTGTGATGAATCACCAGAGGAGGAATGGGAAATCTCCTGTAAAGATGGAATCAAAAATTAGTGATGAAGGTAATTCATTGAACAAATACAAGGGTGGAAGGTAAAAAATAACCTCATTCTACCGTTTCTGAGGAGTTTTTGGTAAGCCGAAGGGGAAATTGTCTTCTCCACCAGACCGGGTCTGCCGGCGGCTCTCATGTTGCTGTCATTTCAAAAGAAAATGAGGATCTAAATAAGCCAAGGGGTGTGAAAACCTTACTTTCCGGGTTACCCGCCGAAGTTTCTGCCTTGGTAAAGATTCTGAGTCGGAGGAAATAATATTTACCTCTTCTTCAACTACCTGGCTGCCCCCCGTGTCATCCTAGCAATAATCAGTGTCAATAAGGTGGTTAAAAAACAGGCCAAGAGTCAAGGGCTACCTCCGACTCAGAGGTGTCATCCATCTTGAGTAATTCAGAGCCGGTTGGCTTCTTCTTAGATTTTCTGACGGTCTTCTTGGCGGCTATCGCAGCAGCTCTAGCTTTTTTGGCAGCCTCGTGGTCATATTTTGCTTTCCAGAGAATCAGATTTGGCCTGTGGAAAAATAACTTGTTGAGATTCACGCAAATACTTAACTACGGAGGAAAAATAAGTTAAGAAGATTTACCTCTGGTGCCGGGTTATGCTTGCATAAAGGATTCAACCCTACTATGCTGCAGTCTTCATACTTGCTATTGACAAGAGTGGTTGCCATTTCAACAATGGCCTCTTCAGTCAAACACACAGAATGATGACGTAAAGGGTCATCAGTTCCTCCAATGTATGAACACATCAAGCCGGATCGGCGGCTTAAAGGTATGATCCGCCATGCGACCCAGCAGCGGATCAAGTCAACTGCGGTCAAGCCATTTCCTAAAAAAGCTTGGACTTTTCGGATTTTGGGGACACGTTTCTTGCGTTCGGCGGTAGTAAGTTTATGAGGAAGTTGGTATTTGGCGTCAAGACGATCAGCATGGTAGCCCGGCATTGGATTTTCATCAGACGACGAGATGTCTTTGCAGTAGAACTACTAAAGGGAAGATGGCATCTCATCTACGTTGAATCGAAATCCGGCCAAGTTCGAAGCTGGGACCATTGGTATATTTGTTCTGGTGGTTCAGGTAGAAATATTATCTGAAGATCTCAATAGTAGGTTCTTCTTGAAGATAAACTACGCAGAAAACTTGGAAATTAGAGATGTTTGATATGGAATTGGGTCCTATATCTTGCGGATGAAGCTTGAAAAAATGCAGAACATCTCTGAAGAATTTTGAGCCGGGTAGTGAGAAACCCCGGTTCATATGATCTGCGAAGACAATAATTTCACCATCTTTTGGCTGAGATCTCTCTTCAGCCGGGTCAGGAACACGGTAATGCATGACACTCTTTTCTGGTAAGAACCCCATAGTGAAAAAAATCTTTCAAAGTACTCTCAGTGACTATGGAAGGAACCCGATTGCAAGTTGTCATCATTTTCGGCGGCATGATGAAAGGACAGTCTATAAAGAAAATAATTGGTTGGTTCAAATTAGTTGATGGGATTGCAAGTTGAGAAATTACAGTGCATAATAGCGGCTTAAGCAAGGGCTAATGATATATAAGGAAAAGATAAGCCGGCAGGGTAAGCCGCCATGACTAAAGATGTTCAAAGAGTTGCCGGAAGCAACATTGGCTAAGTACTGAGACAAACAAGTTCCGCAGATGGAGGTTTCAAATTTGGATCTACCGCTGGTTAGAAAAAAGGATAAATTCATGGATAAAAGGCGACAATGGAAAAACAGAGAAGCCCTAGAGGAGATCTGTCATGGTGGGGGTGTGATCTAGTATTAAAACACGAGCTAAAACTACCACCGCGCAAGCTTTCTATATTTTTTGGATCTAATATGTGGATCTAATCAAAGGAAAAGAAGGACGATGATGAACGAGGATGAACACTGAAGAACACCGACGAAGCCCTAACGAGAGATTGGGGATGAACAAAGAAAGGCTTACTGGAGTTGGTAGAACAGCGGAGTAGCGCCGCAGTTCTCTGGTCTGCTTAGGGTGATGCAGCGACCGGAGTTGAGGTCGAGACGAAGGTCGATGGCGGCGAGGTTCGTGCAGGACGTCGCGGTGCGAGGAGGAAGAAAGAAGAATGAGAATAATGGAAGATGGCTTTCGGGTCCTATTTGTAAGGAGATAGGAGACAGGCAGGCGCGAAAGTCGAGGAGGCCAAGTGATAGTTATCCAGTTAATTGGACGCCTCGATTTTCGGGAAGACATTAAGATAAAGATCCATTAAAGATGATGTCGTGGCGGGTTTCCGAAATTCTTGGAAGATGACGTCATGGTGGGTTACAAGGTTTTTTCAGCGGATATGGGAGGATTTTTCTAAGTCTTGAAGGTTGACATGAACAAGTCCAAATCAACCCGGGCCTAATGTTGGGGATATAACTATTAGGTATGACCCGCCCAGGAGGGGACGGGTCAACCCTATGAAGATTCATCACAATGAAGCCCAAGGTCACATGGCGATTCATAGATAGGCTTAGGAGAGGGCCCAGACCCAAAGGTGGCTTAAGGCCCATGAGTATAAACCGCCATGTATGTAAACTTGTATAGTAAGGCATATGTAAAAGGTCACCGAGCCGGATACGTTGTATAAGCCGGCCGGGACTCTGAGGGCCGCATGACGACAACCCGTGCATATAAGGGGACGACCTAGCGGTGGCTTAGGACAAGAAACAACAGATCGAGAGCCGGGTCAAGCGTATTCGCTCCCTGCTCATCAAAACCCTAGCAATACCAACTACAAACTGGACTAGGCTTTTACGTTCATCGTAAGGGTCCGAACCAGTATAAACTCTCTGTGTCCTTTGTCCTGGTTAACCCCTTTAAGCTAACCTCAACGCGATGGCTCCACGACAAAGTCCTCACACTAGGACATCTGCCCTGACAATTCCATGACATATTTGTAACTCACTGTAGCTCCAGAAATTGCCTCCTTTAGTTGACCCGCCATTACTTAAGGCGGTTTATCTTTATACTGCTCGTTCTTGTACTATTGATGAATCAGTATCCCCTTTGTTTTTTAAACAACTCTCCTTCTTATTGTCCTTTAGGCAACTCAATATGGCAAAAACTACCCTCTGCAATTGGGGCCCTTCTCTAGTCACTGAACAAATGCTCAAAGATTATGTGGACCAAGGTCTCTTGGCTGCTCAGGAAGAGATTGGTTGGCGATTCAGCCAAGGAGAAAATGTCCCTAACCCTGCTAAAGGAGGTGATAGTTTTTACCAATCATATCCCTAGAGGCTTTACTCCACCTGGGTCAAAGTTTTTTTGGGATGTCTTGCACTATTTTAGTCTCCATCCTCAAGACATAGGCCCAAACTCAATAACAAACCTTTGCCATTTTCAAATATTTTGCGAAGTTTATTTGCAAGTAGAACCCACCATTGCTCTCTTCAAGGAGTTCTTCTACCTAAACCGCCAGACTGAATGTGCTAGTGGTCCAACTCAAGAGTTAGGAGGAATCTCAATCCAAAGACGCAGAGACGGCTGCTTTCCCGCAACTGTCTTGTTAAGCCATCCCAAGGGATGGGTAAAAACCTGGTTCTACTCTAAGAATACCGCCCCAGAAAATGAGAACCCTCTGCCAGGTTATCGTGTTGATCGCCTCCCCATCAACTTTAACCTACCAAGTCAACTTATTCCAGCTAAACATACTGAAGCACTTCAACATTACCCGAAGATAACAACTTTGTTAGCCAATGGGTTAACCGGAGTCGACTTAGCCCGTTGCTGGTTCTCATGGAAGATCCTTCCTTTAAGTCGCCGACCCAGTTTAATGTGTGACTACTCTGGCAAGTCAGATGATCCTCAACAAAATAGCTCTGACGAATTTAGTACTGAAGATGTCTTTCAAGCTATGAACTCCTTACTCGGGGAGTCACAAGAAAATTGTAACAAGATAGGACTGCCACCATTCTCCTAGCTTAACCCAGCTCCAGCTATAAGCACTATTCTATTTCCAGGTAAAATATCTTTGATTCTATTCTATATATCACTTATAAATCTTTTATTATTGCATAGCCCGACTCTTCTTTTTAGAAGAGAAAAATAAAGACCGTTGTGGACAAAACCAAGACCAGCCCAAAGTAAAAGAAGAGCAAACCAGTTGCTGTGATTAAGTCGGCTGCTATGGACTAGTCAATGGATGTTAACGTTGATGACCAGTCTGAGATAGAACTTTACTCTCTTAGCCGCCTTTTAATGACTTAACTGACACTTCTTACTCTCAGGATGACGGTGCATCAAGCCAGGCTGACAAT
This sequence comes from Triticum aestivum, assembly GCF_018294505.1. Classification (NCBI taxonomy): domain Eukaryota; kingdom Viridiplantae; phylum Streptophyta; class Magnoliopsida; order Poales; family Poaceae; genus Triticum; species Triticum aestivum. The sequence goes on from NC_057806.1 coordinate 171,312,801, forward strand.
CCAGAAGTAATTTCTATCTCTTCCGGCTCAGACTCTGTAACATCCCAAATTTTCAATTTGGAATGTTATACACTAGATCATCATTGCATAGCATATTTTATTGCATTCTGGTTGATCCTAGAAATTCTACGCAACTCAAGGACCCTCGGAGAGAGAGTTGGGGATTTTGTTATTTCCATATTTGAGTTTTCTCAAATTTTGAAATAAGGATCATTTGATTTTATTTATTTTATCTTCATTTATTTCTATTATCAAAATATGAGAGAGGGAATAAAATGACTTTGCCAAAATAAAGAAATATTGAGGATTTAATAAAAAAATCAAATAAGATTTTATTTGGTTATTTGCTATTTTATTTGAATTTAGGAAAAATTGCACGTTTTAAAAAATTGCATTTATAGCCAAAAAAATGTTCTTTATGTTCTAAATATTTTATTTAGACGGAGAAAATTTGTTTTGGCATTTTAGATTTTTATTTATTTTTCTAGAATTCTTTTTAGGCGCAGCGAAATTGTTTTTTAAAAAAAATCTCGCGCCCGACTGGGCCAAGGGCCCAGCCGAGCCAGGCCGGCCCAGCCGCCGCCGCCTCCCGCTCGAGTAGCCACCAGACTCGGGAGGAGTCCGAGCCGGAGCCGCCTCGCCGCCGCCCGACCCCCTCCCCAAGTCAGCCCCCTCCCTCTCTTAAATAGCCGCCCTGCCGCCGCCCTCTCCTCACCCCGCCGCCCCGCCCCGCAGCCCGCCGCCTGCCGCTGCCGCCGCCGCGCCGCTTGCCGCCGCCCCGCGCCGCCCAGAGCCGTCGCCCCGCCGCCTCGCACCACCCGCCGCCCTGTTGAAGCCTCGCCGGAGCGCCGCCGCCGAGGTATCCGGCGGTCGGTTTTTGAGAAAAAGTCGTTTCGGTTTTTTTTGAAAACCCTAGTTTTTGTTTTTTTAAAATATAAAGATCGGTTTTTCTCCGGTTTATTTATTTGGCGAGCGCCCGCTCGTCCGTTCGTTTTAACGAATGTGTTTTTCGTTTAGTTCCTGTTAACGAACGTTCGTTCGTTAACCTGTTCGTCGTTTTTCTTTTCTCGGATTAAATCCGCGATTTTTCTGATCGCAATCTCTGATCCGATGTTCGTTTTAGTTTAACGTTTTTCTCATTTATCAGAATCAGGCGATTCAAGCGCCTGGAGTTTCGTCTCAAAACCCTCTTTCAGTTTAACCAACTCAAACAAGTTTTTGCCACTGTAAAAATTGCCCTAGGTCCAGAATAGTAAATGAAGCTTGGTTTTTTGCCGTTTGTCTTTCGTTGCTTCGTTCGTTTTGATTATTTTTGCCGACCGGAGTTCTTAAGTTGAACTTTCTGGTTAGATCTCTTATTCGAGTTTTACCTATGCATTAGTTGAGTACTTATTGTATGCTTGTTTGTTTGCGATAGAGTACCCCGAGTGCGCCGCTTGCTACTTCGGATCGCTAGGTTTCCCGGATCATCAGCAAGGAAAGTAACACTTTGATCATATCTCCTACTACCCAGTTTTATTACATTAGATCAATCCTCACACATTGCATGATTAGGATCTAATTAAATTGTGGGTTTGGGGAGTAGTTTAGGTAGAACATATTACCTGTTTATTATCAAACCTTTGGGAGTTACTTCTACGTTTGCTTATTATTGCTATGCTATGCTAGTAGACATGGATTGGGTGAGTGAAATCCATGATAGGTGTGAGTTTGTTAAATTAATGGTTTATCTAAGGTGGCAACTTAAGCACACATCTGGGTGAACTTAGGCACCTGGGTATTCCAACGATTGCCTGTTTTCTTTTGGACCGCCACCCAGGCTCAAAGGGATCATGAGGTTATTCATGCTAGAAACTTCCGTGTGCAGCCACAAGCTACTATGGGCTCTAGCATAGTTGACTAAGTCGTGCGAACTCTTACAGTGGTAGACTAGCAGATGTAGGGGATGTAGGTTGGTACGGTCTACCCATTCGTAAGGTGCTAGCACTTCTGAAAGACTATGTCTCGGTCATCCGTTTCTCAAACACCATGTAGTGCGAGAAATCCAACGGAGGAGATCGGGTCTTGTGGGGAAAAGTGAGCAAACCTCTGCAGAGTGTATAAACTAATCATGGTCAGCCGTGTCCCCGGTTATGGACATCTTGAGTATATAGTACCTGGATTATCATGTGAATCTCAACATGTTACTCTAAAATTAATTTTGTTGGGTTTTGATTAATGATGATGCTTAATTGGGATTGAGAATGCTGTCAACCATTCTCAATGTTTAACAACTACCATGATAGTTAAATAAAATCTATTCCTTTGCAGTAGGGAAAAATTGGCTTTACGAAAAACTGTAACCATAGAGCTTTCTACCAGCCATATATGCATATAGTATAGACTATTTCATTCCATTACTCTCTATGTGCTACATTGCCAGCATATTCCATGTGCTGACCCGTTTCGGGCTGCAATGTTAATGTTGTAGACTTTTCAGACGACGATTAAGGTGCCTTTAGGTCGTGGTTCTATACTCACTGATGCCGTTGGAGTTGATGGACTCACTTATCTTCCAAGCCTTCCGCTGTTATCATTATTAGATGGCCTTAAGCCACTATTATTGTATTAAGCTCTCTTTGGAGACTCTCGATATAATAAGTGTGTGATTGCTACTCTGTTATAAATCCTTCAAGTACTGTGTGGTGTCAGCATTACTGATCCAAGGATGACACCTGAGCACAGAGATTGGACCGTTTGAGGTCTGGTCGCTATGAGATGGTATCAGAGCACACGCTGACTGTAGGACATGACCACTAAGCTAAAGACCTAGATCACTACTCACTCTCTTCTCATTCTGACTTCTCATCTTTTCTACTCTTTTAGGATGGCGGATGCAAGGAACAAGTTCACGCAACCGGATGAAGATACACCCTTTGGACGTCACTTGAAGGAAGTCACAAGATACCTGAACATAGGAGTACCAAGTTTCACTGGAACCTACAACGCCACTCTACCTGAAGAAGAGTGCTGGATGATTCAAGTTCAAGTTCCAGGAAGGACGTTCATGCCAATCACTGAGCCCATAGAGTTTTCTTTTGATGCACCAACTTGGAATCTAGGAAAGAGCATGGCAGCTCACATCGCCATGGGACGCATTGGAGAAGTTTACCGCAATGATCTCAAGGATACTATCTGCCAGATTTGTGGGCGCCGAGATGAGCACTGAGAGATGATCAGTACCAGGAAGGATAGATCAGTTGCAGCTTTTATCCAGGAGTTAAACCAACACATTCGACGTCAGGAGAACCAGATGTGCACCGACATGATAGATCTGAAGAAGGCGAGGACAAGAATCAAGGAACTGGAGGAAGAACTCAAGGCTACACATGAAGATTATGAAGAGGAAATCGAAGTATTAGTGGAAAAGAATGACGATCTGATCAAGAAGATTGGAATATTCATGGGAGGCCCTACACCAGTAGAAGAAGATGAAGAACCCAAGGAGATTCACCCAGAAGACTACATCATCATCGACGACACCGACTCAGATCCAGATGATAGCGATGATGACTATGTTGATGAAGCTGGAGCAGATATCATGGAGTCTGCAACCGAAGAATATTTCTAGTAGACCACCCAAACAGTAGTAGTAATCCACCATGTAAATATAGTAGTCCGAGCACTTTTGCGATAGTTAGATCGATTGTATGCCCTTGTTTGATTGATTGAATGAAGTGAATTGTTTGCTTTTGTCTCATGTGCATATGGGTAGTGTTTTCTCTTTAGACCCCCTCTATTCTTAAATCTCATCTTTTCTAAACCCTCAGATGCCTCCGAGACGTGAACCCAGATGTACCTTCCCACCGGAGCTCATCCAGTTGATCCAGCAGCAGAACACATTGATGAAGTTGCTAGTCCAGAATCAGAATCAAGGGAACAACAACAACAACCCACCACCACCACCACCTGTTGATCACTTAGCTCGTTTTCTTAGGCTGAATCCGCCGGTGTTTTCCAGTAGCACCGAGCCGATAATAGCAGATGATTGGCTCTGCAAGATAGCAAGGGAGTTGACCACGACGGGATGCACGGATGCGAAAAAGGTGAAGTTTTCCGTACATCAGCTTGAAGGACCCGCAGCATCATGGTGGGAGAATTTCATAGCCACTTTCCCTATCGACACTGTCACATGGGACCAGTTTTAGCAGGCTTTTCATACTGCCCATGTTTCAACAGGAGCTATGGCCATGAAGAAGCGAGAGTTTCGCAACTTGCGCCAAGGAGGACGGACAGTTGGCCAGTATGTGGAGGACTTCAATAAGTTAGCATGTTATGCCCCAGATAACGTTGCTACTGATGCAGCTAAGCAGGAGAAGTTTCTGGAAGGACTGAATGATGAGTTGAGCATGCAGTTGATGGTAGCAACCTTCAACAATTACCAGGAGTTGGTAGATCGTGCTCTCATGATTGAAGGGGAGCAACAGCAGATTGAGAATCGCAAGAGGAAGTATGGACAAGGAAAGTACAATTCAGGAGCTCAACAGAAGCGATGCTTTACCCCTAGACTAGGAGGACATTTTCAGCATACCCATGGAGGAGGTAGCTCGCACAATCATAATGGCACCAAGAATGGTAATGGGAATGGAGGAAGCAACAGCCAGAACCGCACCAACCCATCGACCCCAGCCAAGAAAGACCTGAGCCAAGTCACTTGTTTTAAGTGCCAGAAGACCGGACATTATGCCAATAAATGTCCTGAATCACAGAAATCATCAGCCTTGAACTTCTGCTTGCCTGAGAATGGATCCTTTGGCTTTGGCAGAGGAGTGTCAGTGAGTTGCATCACGACCTCAGGAATCTCAATCGCAGGTTCTTCAGGCTGAGGAATTTCTGGTTCTTCCTCAGTGGTAGTCTGCGTAGTTGGTTGTTCAGCAGTAGCAGTTTCTTCAGCGCTAGTGGCTGGAATTTCCTCATGGACAGATGCAGTGGGATGAGTTTCTTCAGAGCCCATGTGAACAGTTTGTGTGGGGGACTGAAGAATTTGCTGTAGAGGGGGTGAACATTGGAGAGTTTGGATGCTGACTTTCCCAGAATTCATCACTGATTACGGGTGTGGAGCAGCCAATGTCCACATCTTCATCTTCCATTTCTTCAACGCCATCCTCTTTAGCTGTGAACTGAGGCATAGGCGAGGAGATGATAGGTGTTGAAGGGATCGCATCCACTTCAATTTCTTCATCCAATGGTTCAGACAAAGCAGCAGAAGGAGTTTCTTCATCAGATCCGCTGGGGATCACATATTTTTCATCAAAAGGAACAAGGCCCTTTGATGGCCTGGTTGAGATGGGAACAACATCAATCGGATTTGCAAATGAGCTTGTCATAGGCTTCATTTTCTTCGGAGCTGAAGAATCTGAAGCAGCTGATGCTTTCTTTTCTGCACTGCAGCATGCTCTGCAGCCTTGGTCTTCTTCACATCTGATGCAGATGGAAGGATTGGAGTTGAAGTTGGTGCAAGAGCAGCTGAGGAATCTGGTTGATTTTCTTTAGGCACAACTGATGCAGTTGCCCTGAGTTCTTCAGTTTCTTCAGGCACACCACTAGTGGGTGCCCTGGCAATTTCTTCAGTGGCTGGAATGCAGTCATCAGCCCTGGAACTCACATTTTCTTCAGCAGCCTGATTATCATTAGCGGTGCTGGCATGTTCTTCAGTCGGCTGAGCAGATGCTTCAGCCTGAGGAATTTCCTGTTGCGTTGGGGCAGCAACATTTGAAGTGAACTATTTAGTTATCTTTACAAATCTAACTTTGGCTCCTTGCCAATCAGCATAGTAGGCTTGAAAGTCATCGCTGAGGGTTTTGATTTCAGATTGGATTTTTACAAGTTCATCAGTGGTCATAGTGACAACGTTGTTCTTCAGGTACTTCTCCTTTCTGTACTGGGCCTTCTTGATCTGTCTGGCCTGATCATATTTCCATTTCTCCTCTTGGATGAAATGAGTCAGCATGTGATTTTGACCAGGCATCAGCTTGAAGTCAGGCATAGGATTATTTGGGTCCTTGTGCCAGAGATCAATGTAGTCGAGGATCATCTTGGGATCCAAAAGAAGTGGCACAAGTGTGCCTTTGGCTCTAGTGGCCCTAACTTGTCTGTCTCTGATGATTTCTGCAAGTTCATCATCATTAGCTTCATCTTCTTCAGGTGGCACTTGGAAAGCGACTTGCTTCTTTTGAGGACTTGGCCGAGGACCTCGTCCAGCAGTTGCCTTGGTCTTCATCAGAGTGGGGAGAGGTGAAGAATTTGGTGTAGCTGAGGAGCTTGCTGAGACACCAGAGGCAATGGAGATGCCTGTAGTCCTTTGGCACGAGGCCAGATGCGCAGGTGCTGAGGACTTTGTCGGAACAACTGAGGACTTTGGAGGAGGTGCTGATGATTTTGAAGGAGCAGCTTGAGGGATTGGTCGTGAGGACCTTGAAGAGTCTGGTCGTGAGGGCGCAGCTGAGGAACTTGGCCGTGAGGGCACTGTTGGTGAAGCACTTGGCTTACGAGCAGGCTTCTTAGGCATGGATTTCCTCGGCTTGACAGAGGCCTTAGTAGAGACAGCAGCAGCCACAGCAGAGTCTTCATTGAATTTCCTCACTGCTTCTCTGGCTTGCTTGGCCAACTTGCCTTGGCGCTTGGCCCATTCATCAGGATAGTCCTCACCGCGCTTGAGGCTGGTGGGATCTGCTACTTGGCCAGGTGCCAATGGAGCTCTTGGGGATGGAGGATTAAGTGCGAATTTCTTCATGTACTTAGGAGTGACATATCTGTACTCCCTCCATTCTCTTGCCCATCTCCTCTCTATCCTCTTTTTGCGCACTTTGCGCTCATTCTTGGTTTCCTCACTAGGTGTGCAGTACCCAGCATATATGTCATCAGGGATCTCAAACGCTGTATTTACCTCAGGCCTCTTTCCTCCCTTCTGTGGCCTTTTACCATCAGCCATTTTCTTCAGTTGAGGAATTTGAACAATCGAATTCTCTGAAGAAGTATGCAACTTTTCTTCGAGGAACGCTGCAAATGAGTTAAGTTGATGAGAACCTAGTGATTCAGCAGCTGACATGTGTACCTGTGAACAGAGTATAGTTGCGAGGAATTTGGAGAGGTCATATGCGTTCTCAGAAGGTTTTTCAAAAAGAACAAGTTTGAGGAATTTGACCAGATGAGTCTTGAAGATTTTTACTAAGCGTTCTTTGTCTTAGGTTCCAAAGTTGTATAGATCGAAGATCCACAAAATTGAGGAATCTTGAAGAAAAATGATGCTTAGACAAACGAATCAAGAACAGATGACATGTGAGGTGTTTAGTCTGTGAAGATTTGAAGAATAAAACACCTTTGAAGATTTTATAGAGAAACTTCGAATCAAAGAGGGCAGTAAAAGTAACTTTTAATTACCCTGAATGAAGAATACGACGAACAGTGAGGTGAAACAGTGGAGTTCGTCAGTGTAGATCTTCCACACCCTAACTTGGCGGAGGAAGACGTCTACGGCGGCGGCGGAGGTGAAGATTTCCGCGGTCGGTGCGAGTACGATGACGACGAGGTCGAGGCAGTGAAGCTCTTCCTCACCAGCGACGATGGAGTAGCGGCGGCGCTAGGGTTTGGGAAGCTCGAGTGGGAGAGAGAGATCGAGCGGAGTAAAGGAAGTGAGGAAGGGATGAGGGGGTATTTATAGTAGCAGTGAAAAACTGTTCGCCCGAAGATTTGGGACGAACGTGCCCCTGACCCTTCTCCTTCGCACGACATGTGTCACCCACGTACTATGTAGTGGAGATCGTGGGTGAATTAAAAATTTATCATGGGATGCGGAATGAGTTGAGCGGCAAAACCGAAAATTTGGATAAGATTAGTTTTAAAGTTCCGTTCGCAATTTCTTCAGCTGACAAGGACACAGTGAAGATTTTGAACGAGTTTCAAATAGAACTCACATGAAGAATTTGTGAACAGATTGGGTTGAGTATAGCATAGAGGGGGAGGGTCCGATCACATTCACTTAGCAGAAAACCAACTTGAAGAAATAGCAATAAGTGAATGTTGTAGAGGACATAGACTCATATATATATATATATATATATATATATATATATATATATATATAGCCAATGAAGAAAAACAACGGAACCAGTGAAGATTATGGAAAGTTGAAGAATATGAATAATTTGAGGAATTTCAACTTTTGGTGGTGGCATGACCCACCGTATAAGAATGATGATTTCATACACCACGTACAATTATCGTAGGGTTCTGAGAATCAAATTCTTCATTAATTTCTTCACACTAAGAGTGTTATTCTTCATTGATTGAAGTAAAACGTTTCTTCATGTGTTGCACATCTAAGCCATCAATTTTGCATAAGTGTTAGGATGAGTGTCCTTTTCAAAGAACATTCGAAGATTCTAGGATATTTAGCTCACACCGGAACTTGCTAAATCTCTTCTCATCCAAGGGCTTTGTGAAGATATCAGCTAGCTGTTCTTCAGTCTTCACATGCTCAATAGAAATGTCGCCCTTCAACACATGATCACGAAGAAAATGATGATGAATCTGAATGTGCTTTGTCTTCGAGTGCTGAACTGGGTTGTGAGCAATCTTGATGGCACTCTCATTGTCATAGAAGAGAGGTACATTCTTCATGTTGACGCCGTAGTCCTTGAGAGTTTGCTTCATCCATAGCAATTGGGCACAGCAAGAACCAGCGGCAATGTACTCAGCTTCAGCAGTAGATAGTGATATGTAGTTCTGTTTCTTCGAGGACCAACAGACCAAAGATCGTCCGAGGAAATGACATGTACCAGATGTTGACTTGCGATCCACACGATTACCAGCATAGTCAGAGTCAGAATATCCAACAAGATCAAAAGCCGAGCCCTTGGGGTACCATAATCCAAGTGTTGGTGTGTGAGCTAGATATCGAAGAATATGCTTCACAGCCTTATGGTGTGATTCCTTCGGTGCAGCTTGAAATCGGGAACACATGCAAACACTAAGCATTATATCTGGCCTAGATGCACATAAGTATAATAAGGAACCTATCATGGAGCGGTATACCTTATGATCGAAGTCAATACCATTTTCATCAGTGCACAGATGGCCATTTGTGGGCATAGGAATTTTGACGCCTTTGCAATTTTGCATGCCGAATTTCCTCAGTACATCCTTGAGGTATTTCTCCTGAGATATGAATATGCCATTGTGTTGTTGAAGAATTTTAAGACCTAAGAAGAATTTCAACTCTCCCATACTAGACATTTGATATTCTTCACTCATCATATAGGCAAATTCATCACTATAACGTTGGTTAGTACAGCCAAAGATAATATCATCAACATATACTTGGCACACAAACAATTCACCATCATAAGATTTAGTGAAAAGAGTAGGGTCGAGTGAACCGGGTTTGAAGCCTTTCTTCATGAAGAGTTCCTTCAAAGTATCATACCAAGCCCGTGGGGCCTGCTTGAGGCCATAGAGGGCCTTGTTGAGTCTGAAGACTTTGTCAGGATTCTTTGGATCTTCAAAACCTAGGGGTTGAGCAACTTATACTTCTTCCTCAAGCTTACCATTGAGGAATGCACTTTTCACATCCATTTGATATAGAGTGATATCATGATGGTTAGCATAAGCAAGTAATATGCGAATAGCCTCAAGTCTAGCAACAGGTGCAAAAGTTTCATCAAAATCAATTCCTTCAACCTGTGTGTAGCCTTGAGCTGCAAGCCGTGCCTTATTCCTCACAACAAGGCCATTTTCATCTTGCTTGTTGCGGTATATCCACTTTGTGCCGATGATATTGTGCTTGCGAGGATCTGGACGTTTGACCAGTTCCCAGACATTGTTGAGCTCAAACTGATGTAATTCTTCTTGCATGGCCTGAATCCACTCAGGCCCCAGAAATGCTTCATCTACCTTAGTGGGATCTGTAATAGAGACAAAAGCATACTGCCCACAAAGGTTAGACAAATGTGAAGCTTTTGAGCGTGTGAGAGGACCTGGCGCTTTGATGTCATTGATGATCTTTTCAACTTGCACTTCTTTTGCAATGCGAGGATGAGCTGGTTGTCGTTGAAGAGTTTGATCAGCGTTTTCTTCAGCACCATTTTCTTCAGGTGCATTAGCTCGATGTTCTTCATGTTCTGGAATGAATTCTTTAGCAGATTCTTCAGTAGGAATGACATCCTCAGTAGTCTTGAACTTGATAGTTTCCTCAGGTGCTGGTTCATCTATCACAGTAGGTAGGTGCTCTCTTTGCGAGCCATTAGTTTCATCGAACTGCACATCTACAATTTCAACAACTTTGTGAAGAACGTTGTTGAAGACTCTGTAGGTGTGCGAGTCCTTTCCGTAACCAAGCATAAAACCTTCATGTGCTTTCGGTGCAAATTTTGAGTTGTGATGAGGATCTCTAATCCAACATTTAGCACCGAAGACTTTGAAATAACTTACATTGGGTTTCTTATCAGTGAGGAGTTCATAGGCAGTCTTTTTGAAGAATTTGTGAAGATATACTCTGTTGATGATGTGGCACGCAGTATCAATTGCCTCGGTCTAGAAATGACGAGGCGTTTTGTATTCATCAAGCATAGTGCAAGCCATCTCAGCAAGAGTCCTGTTCTTGCGCTCCACGACGCCGTTCTGCTGAGGAGTGTAAGGAGCAGATAACTCATGAGTAATACCAAGTTCATCAAGATAGTCATCGAGACCAAAATTCTTGAACTCAGTGCCATTATCACTTCTGATGTGCTTGATCTTCACACCAAAGTTGGTTGAAGCCCTCGAGAAAAATCGTTTGAAGACTTCTTGCACTTCATGTTTGTAAGTAACAAGGTGTACCCATGTGTAACGAGAATAATCATCAACAATAACAAAGCCATATTGAGATGCTTCATTGAGATAGCAGAATAATGATTAGGATCAAAGAGATCCATGTGAAGCAATTCAAATGGGCGAGTGGTGGTCATGATAGTCTTCGCCGGATGCTTGGCCCTGGTCATCTTCCCAGCTTCACAGGCTCCACATAGGTGATCCTTGAGGAATTTGACATTCTCGATGCCAATGACATGCTTCTTCTTCGCAAGTGTGTGCAAATTCATCATGCCTGCATGACCAAGTCGTCGATGCCAGAGCCAGCCTTCTGAAGCTTTTGCAAGTAAGCACACGGCTAGTTGTGGTCCTGTAGAGAAATCAACAATATACAGGTCTCCTCTCCTAAATCCTTCGAAGACTTTGGAATTGTCAGCTTCCATAACCACAACACAATGGTACTTGCCAAAGACAACAACCATATCAAGATCACAAAGCATTGAGACAGACATAAGGTTGTATCCTAAGGACTCAACAAGCATGACTTTGTCCATGTGTCGACCCTTTGTAATCGCAACCTTACCTAGACCCAATACCTGACTTTTGCCTTTGTCAGCAAAGATGATATGCTTCAGATGCGACGGTGATAATGGAGCATCCATCAATAGATTCTTGTCATCAGTCATGTGGTTTATACATCCACTATCGAGGACCCACTTAGTGGCTTTGGGTTGATCATCCTGCAGATGAATTAGTGCAGCTTACAAACTCATATACTTCATCAGTGAAGAATATGACATCAATTCATCAGATCAATTTCATCAAGTAAAAGAACTGATAAAGCAATATGAGGACGTGAGAAATGAAAGTTCATTTCTTCATGATTAGCCTGCGTCCTTTCAGGCATGCTCAGGTCTCCAGCAAATTCTTCAGACGATTACGTGCGTCTGGAGACCTGACCCTATAGAAGAGATTAGTTCTTTTTCTTCACCACCCACATTTGAAGGGGTGGCAAAGAGTTCATCATTCTGCGAGCTCCATAGGAGAAGGATGGCATAGAAGCCAGTCCATTTCGTTTCACATAAGAGGGGTTAGAGTAAGCATAAGAGTAAGCAGAGAAATTCTTCGAGGACTTATGGACATAATGATTTGAAGAATAATGCACATATCCATAATCCTTAGATCTTCCCTGCGAAACAGACGGGTTAGCACGATGATGTTCATATGAGGACTTTGATCCATATGAAGAATTTGGTCCATGTGAAGAATTTGATCTGGGGTTCCTATTCTTGACAGGTGGAGTCATGATGACATTCACCTGAAGATTTTCAAGGCATCTTTTGGGAACCCAGATTTTCTTCACAGGGGAGCCATTCCTGCAGTTAGTGCCAACATATCTAGCAAATACTTCACCATTCTGATTTTTGAATAGCTTATAGTTGGAGTCAATTGACTCATCATCAGAATGAGGAGATTCACATGCAAATCTAGATAAGTTAGATGGATCAACTGGAGGTCCCTTTGCAGCAACCCATGTAGTTTTGGGGTACTGCTCAGGCTTCCAATATGTACCATCAGCATTGAGTTTCCTCTCAAAGGCGATACCCTCTTTCCTAGGGTTCCTGTTGAGTATTTGCTTTTTAAGCACATCACAAAGAGCCTGATGCCCTTTGAGGCTTTTGTACATGCCTGTCGTGTACAATTCCTCCAGCCCTGCATCATCAGTGATACTAGCAATGTCCTCAGATGAGGAATTAGTGATAGCAGAGGCATGTGAAGTATTTGAAACATTAGCAGCATTTGAACATTCAGGTGAAGAATTAGCAAATTCACGTTCAATGCACTTCAAGCATGGAGGAACAAATTCTTCCTGAGATGCGCTGATTTGTTGAGCAAGTAATGAATCGCGCTTCTTCTCAAGATCTTCATAACTCACTCTTAGCTTCTCAAGGTCTTGCTTTCTTTGAAGAAATTCATAAGAAAGCTTCTCATGATCTGATAAGAGAGTGTTATGATGACTTTGAAGTTTGTCAAGCTTGGACTGAAGTCTCTGAAGATTTCCAGTCAAAGTTTCAGTGCGATCCATTTCTTCACCCAACATATCATCACTTTTATTTAGCATGTTTTGAACCTTTTCTAAAGCCCTTTGTTGTTTTATAGCAATCTTAGCAAGTTTAGAATAGCTGGGCTTAAGGTTTTCATCAGATTCATTCTCACTTGATTCGAGAGGAGGTATATTTGAGTACCTTGGCACCCTTTGCCATGAAGCAATAGGTGGGAGCGTAGTCATCATCCCCTTCATCAGCCTTGTTGGTGAGGTCATTTTCCTCAATGTTGAAGATAGACTTGCTGACGAATGCAGTAGCGAGAGCAAGGCTCGCCACTCCGGATTCGGACTCCTCAGATGACTCCTCTTCCTCATTTTCTTCAAATTCAGCCTCAGAGTCCATTTCCTTGCCAATGAATGCCCTGGCCTTCTTGGAGATGCTCTTCTTGTGATATGAAGGCTTTGAGGATTTTGATGATGAGGATTTTGTGGATTTCTTCTTTTTCTTTGCATCATCAGAACTGTAATCCTTGTATTTCTTCTTCTTTGATTCCTTTTCCCACTGAGGACAATCTTGAATGAAATGTCCAGGTTTCTTGCACTTGTGACAGAGCCTCTTCTTGTAGTCACTAGATGAGGAATCATTGCTCCTTGAGGATCTTCCAAGGCGACCACGTCTTGAGAACTTTTGGAACTTCTTCACGAGCAGAGCCAGATCATGGCTCAGTTCTTCATGATCACCAAGGCTGCTATCAGAGTCTTCATCTTCAGACTCAGATACTGCCTTGGCCTTCAGTGCACGTGTTCTGCCATAGCTTGAACCATAGAGATCTCTGTTTTCAGCAAGTTGGAACTCATGAGTATTTAGCCTCTCGAGAATATTAGCGGGATCAAGTGACTTGTAATCAGCACGTTCTTGTATCATCAATGCCAGAGTGTCAAATGAAGAATCAAGCAATCTCAGCAATTTCTTCACCACCTCATGGTCGGTGATGTCAGTGGCACCAAGTGCTTGAAGCTCATTTGAGATGTCAGTGAGGAGATTGATGGTTTGTTGAACATTTTCATTGTCGAGTCTTTTGAAGCGGTTGAAGAGATTGCGAAGAACATCAACTCGAGAGTCACGCTGAGTTGAGACTCCTTCATTCACTTTGGACAACCTATCCCAGATAAGCTTCGCTGTTTCCAAAGTACTCACTTTGCCATACTGTCCTTTGCTCAGATGGCCACATATGATATTCTTCGCTTGAGAGTTGAGTTGCTTGAATCTATTCACATCGGCAGCATTCAGAGAAGGTGTGACTGAGGGAACACCATTTTCCACAACATACCAGAGATCGTTATCAATTGCTTCAAGATGCATTCGCATCTTATTGTTCCAGTAGGGGTAGTCCGTCCCATCGAAGGTAGGACACCCAGCAGAGACCTTGATCATACCTGCGGTCGAGATAACTAAAACTCCAGGCGGTTAAACCAAAATCACACAGAACAAGGGAGTACCAAGGCTCTGATACCAATTGAAAGTGCGTTATATCGACTAGAGGGGGGGGGTGAATAGGCGATTTTTATGAAATTCTTCACTGAGGAATTTGCCGGTGAGGAAATTCCTTAGCGAAGAACTACTAGCAGCGGAATAAGTACTCAAAGGTAAACATAACAGAATACAAGCATAGTCATCATGATGAAATGAAGACAAGCACAGAGTACAGGAAGCGTAATCACAGGATAACACAGGATGAAGACAAACAGACTGAAGAAATTGAACTGAGGAAATTGAGAAATTCTTCAGTCAAGGTCTTCTAACATAGATATGAACAAACATACAACACAGTTATGATGAAATGAAAGAGTTGAGGAAATAGAACCAGTAAGCTCGGTGAAGACAATGATTTGGTAGACCAGTTCCAACTGCTGTCTCAGTTGTACGTTTGGTTGGAGCGGCTGAGTATTTAAACTCGAGGACACACAGTACCGGACACCTAGTCAAGGACACTTAGTCCAAGACACCCAGTCCTCACCGTATTCTCCTTGAACTAAGGTCACACAGACCTCGTCCAATCACTCGTGGTAAGTCTTCAGGCGACTTCCAAACCTTCACAAACTTGGTCACCCGACGATCCACAATTCCTCTTGGATGCTCTAGACCATGACAGCTAACCGTCTGGAAGAAGCACAGTCTTCAAAGGTAACAAGCGTCGGATCCACTCAGGATCAATCTCTTCAGTGATGCTCAATCACTTGGGGTTTGTAGGTGTTTGGGTTTTGGGTTTTTGGTTTTTCCTCACTTGATGATTTTCGCTCAAAGTCCTCGGAGGATGGGTTGCTCTAAATTGACAAGTGTCGGTTTCTTTCGGAGCAGCCTCACCCAGCTAGTGGTTGTAGGGGGCGGCTATTTATAGCCTAGGGAGCAGCCCAACATGATAAGACATAAATTCCCTTCAATGATATGACCGTAGGTGGATAGATATTTTGGAACAGCTGGCGCATAGCACATCAACGGTCGGAATTTTGAGTACCAAAATCCTCAGGGCTATCATGTTCCTCACTGTGTAGGCAATTCGCACTGGCGAATTCCTAACTCCTCAGCCAGGAAAAATTCCTCAGAGACTAGAAGAACTTCGTCTCTGTCACTGAAGAAATTGACTAAACTGTATGAGATTTCCAATGGCTTCACTCGAAGGTATTGGTAGGTGTAGGATTTTGAGTTGAGCATCACATGGAAATTTTTCCTTAGTATTTCCTCGACCCCCCTTTAACAGTACGGTGTTTCCTATGACTCAAGAAAGAGAAAAACAAAACTACGAAAAAGAAAGTCTTCAAGCTTCATATTCCTCGCATGAATATCAAGTCTTCATGGACACACCAATTTCTTCACTTTCAAAGTATTCATGAAAGTCTTCAGAAATACCAAAATCTTTAGTCGAAGATATTCATTTTTAAGGGTCGACTTTTCCTATAAATATCAAACTCGTCATAGACTTATAAACCTGTGTACACTCACACACGCATTAGTCCCTTAACCTATAAGTCTTCAATACACCAAAATCACTAAGGGGCACTAGATGCACTTACAGTTGATGACTATGTTTCACAAGTCATGTGCATGGAGATGTTAAACCGATAGTATGGACTCGGGGATGGAGATCACCGAGTCGGACTGTAACGCCCCGAGACCGATGTGCCACGTGTCTTCCCGTTATTCACCGTCGTTGCCATGTCATTTGCTTGCGTGTTGCATCTTGCCATGTCATCATATGCATTGCATCATCATGTTTTCAATACTTGCATTAGCCCGGGTTCTCCCAGTTCCTTCCGTTGTCCGTTCTGGGCCCAGACACCCTTGCACGCGCCCGCGGCATGTCCGAAATATTATTTTATAAGTGGTCGGAAAATGTTCTCGGATTGGGTTGAAAGTTGGCGGGTGGCCTTATTATAGTGTAGATAGACCGCCTGTCAAGTTTCATCGCATTCGAAGTTCGTTTGATAGCCCAACCGTTAAACTATAGCGGCAGTATAGCCGGTCTATCGTCGGACGTTTTCGGTCTCTGAAAACTGTTGCCGGGTCTCTCTCTCTCTCTCTTCTCTCCTACAGCCCTCGGCCTTCTACACAGTCACAACCATCCCACCTAGGCCTACCTACCCCCCCTCTCGATCGGACCCATAGGTTGCGATCCGAGGGTCCGGAAACCCCCAAAAACCCCTCCTAATCCCCCCTAACCCTAAACATTCCTTATATATAGACCCCCTCTTACCATTTTGGGCAACCTAGACCCAATCCACCTACCCCTAGCCTCCCCTAACCCTCAGCCGCCATCACCTATCCCCTCTGCCTCGTTTTCCGCGCCCGACCACATCGCCTCCGCCACTTGGCGCCGCCTGTTCGGCCAGCGCCGCCGTAGCCGCCACCCTCCACCATCAGGAAGCCGCCACGTCACCCAACCATACACCCACCTCCCCACGGCCCTCCCGGCCCGTAGCAGGCCCACTCGAGCCCAAAGCGTCGCGCCGCCGTCCTCCTTGCGCCCGATCTAGATCGAAGGAAGGAGTCCCTCGATCCAGCGCCGCCGTCCCGTGTGCTAGCAAGCACCATCGCTCCGCCTCCCGTTGGCGAGATCCATCCGGAGCACCCACCAGGAGAGCCCCGCCGCTGCAGATGAGCTCCGCCGCTGCCAACCCCAGGTCGCACCTTCCCTTCTCCTCTTTTCTCCCGTGTTCTCCCTCTGCTCTAAGTGCCGCCGCCATTTTTGGGCAGGAGCGAACGCCAAGGTCATCGCCGGCCTCCTCGGCCTCGTTTGTCGCTGGACCCGAGCTCTCCACGCCCGGATCTACTCATTCATGGTTTTCCCCGCCTTGCCATGTCGTCATCCCTGTCGGATCTCCTTCGCCGGTGCCGTCGTCCTGTCATGAGCCGCCACCGACCTCGCCCGGCCTCCTGCTCGGGGGAGACAACCGAGTCGCTGCCTCCCTAGGCCGGCCTCGCGCCTAGGCCCAATGGTGCCCTAGGCCAGCAGCCTAGCTCCTCCTGAGCCGGCCCATTTCCACGTCGCCCTGCAGCCTGGGCCTCTCCGGCCGCAGCGCCCTAAGGCCAAGCGCTCCTCAACCGGCCTGCTACCTCCTCCACCGAGCCGGGCTTTGGCCAATGTGAGCAGTTTCCCCAGCCCAGTAGTGTTTTTTTAGATTCAGTGAATTTGTCTATTATCCCAGGTTTTGCAGTTTTACAGAAAACCCCTTTGGGATCATGCATTTAATAACTTCTAAACCGTGCATCACATGTAAATAACTTATATATGAAACTTGCTTAGAATTTCTTCTAGTTTAATAATTTGCCATTTTCATCCATGTTTAAAATGTTTAAAATGCTGTTTGTTTAAATTTGCTTAATAACTTGCTAAAATGATTTATTTCATAACTAAATATCCGTAACTCAGAATTTAATAATATTTATATGTAAATGGGGTAGAAAAATGCCTAGTTCAACATTGTGTACTTGTTTTGCATGCTTAACAACTCTAAAATAATGTTTAGGGCAGAACAGTACCAAACCTAATATATGCATATGAGGAGTTTCCAGAATTGTTGTTCGTTGTTTCCGGCCTCATTTAAACTTGACTAGATAGGTAGTTTTCTTTTGCTTCACTCTCTTTCCATGCTAACAACATTTAATCTTGTTGGGTACATAACCGAGAGAGAACTAAATAATGGATGTGGTGTTCCGTCAATATGCAACCCGTTGCATATTGAGCTCCACTTAATTTGTAGTTTTGTTTGTGCCCCTTGCCATGCCATGCATATTTAAACTGGACATGCATCATACTTGATTGTGCATCATGCCATGCTTATGTGGTGGTCGTTTACTATGTTGCGTGCTTCTTTCCGGTGTTGCTTCTTCGGGTTGGTTCTGATAACGTCGCGTTTGTGAGGACCTGTTCGTCCACGTCCGTTTGTCTTCTTCATGGACTCGTTCTTCTTCCTTGCGGGATTTCAGGCAAGATGATCATACCCTCGAAATCACTTCTATCTTTGCTTGCTAGATGCTCGCTCTTTTGCTATGCCTATGCTGCGATACCTACCACTTGCTTATCATGCCTCCTATATTGTTGAACCAAGCCTCTAACCCACCTTGTCCTAGCAAACCGTTGTTTGGCTATGTTACCGCTTTGCTCAGCCCCTCTTATAGCATTGTTAGTTGCAGGTGAAGATTGAAGTTTGTTCCTTGTTGGAACATGGAGATGTTGTTCCTTGTTGGAACATATTTACTTGTTGGGATATCACAATATATCTTATTTAATTAATGCATCTATATACTTGGTAAAGGGTGGAAGGCTCGGCCTTATGCCTAGTGTTTTGTTCCACTCTTGCCGCCCTAGTTTCCGTCATAGTGGTGTTATGTTCCCGGATTTTGCGTTCCTTACGCGGTTGGGTAATAATGGGAACCCCTTGATAGTTCGCCTTGAATAAGACTCCTCCAGCAATGCCCAACCTTGGTTTTACCATTTGCACTAACAACCTACCACCTTCCCTTGGGTTCTGCAGACTCAAGGGTCATCTTTATTCTCCCCCCCCCCCCCGGGCCAGTGCTCCTCTGAGTGTTGGTCCGATTTAGAGTCCTATGCAGCGCCCCTCGGGGAAACTCGAGGTTTGGTTTTAGTTGTATGGAGAGCTCATCTGAGTGTGCCCTGAGAATGAGATATGTGCAGACCCTATCGGGATTTGTCGGCACATTCGGGCGGTGTTGCTGGATTTGTTTTACCCTGTCGAAATGTCTTGTAACCGGGATTCCGAGTCTGATCGGGTCTTCCCGCTAGAAGGAATATCCTTCGTTGACCGTGAGAGCTTGTGATGGGCTAAGTTGGGACACCCCTGCAGGGATTTGAACTTTCAGAAGCCGTGCCCGCGGTCATGGGTAGATGGGAATTTGTTAACGTCCGGTTGTAGAAAACCTGAAGTTGACCTTAATTAAAATGCATCAACCGCGTGTGTAACCGTGATGGTCTCTTTCCGGCGGAGTCCGGGAAGCGAACACGGTGTTGGAGTAATGCTTGATGTAGGTTGTTATAGGATCACTTCTTGATCATGGTTTCTCGATAGTGCTTTGCCTTCTCTTCTTGCTCTCTTTTGCGAATAGGTTAGCCACCATATATGCTAGTCGCTTGCTGCAGCTCCACCTCATACCTTTACCTTACCCATAAGCTTAAATAGTCTTGATCGCGAGGGTGCGAGATTGCTGAGTCCCCGTGGCTCACAGATACTTCCAAAACCAGTTTGCAGGTGCCGATGTTACCGAGCAGGTGACGCTACCAAGCTCAAGGAGGAGCTCGATGAAGATCTTGTCTTTTATGTTGATCCGCTTCTAGTTGATCAGTAGTGGAGCCCAGTTGGGGTCGATCGGGGACCTTGTCGCATTTGGGGTTCTTCTTTTATTTTGGTTCCGTAGTCGGACCTTGATTGTATTTGGATGATGTATTGATTTATCCTTGTATTGTATGAAGTGGCGATTGTAAGCCAACTATGTATCTCTTTCCCTTATGTATTACATGGGTTGTGTGAAGATTACCCCACTTGCGACATTGCTTTCAATGCGGTTATGCCTCTAAGTCGTGCTTCGACACGTGGGAGATATAGCCGCATCGAGGGCGTTACAGGACAGACCCACTTTGAGACGCAGCGAGATATAGTCATCTGTTAGTCTCAAGTACAATGTCTATGCCATGTCCTAGACCTGAGGTCGTCACATGTTCTCGAGATGAGGATCGACTCACTTAGGGTCTATGAAACGCTACTTCATAACTTGGTAGTTATAAAGGTAGCTTTCGGGTGATTCATGAGACATGCCACGAGACATGGTTGACCAAGATGGGGTTTGCCCCTCTTATTTGGAGAGATATTCTCTGGGCCCTCTTGAGTGATCAGATTCGGAATGCATGGCCTCACGACTTGGGTCAAGTGTTAACCCAGTTCGGGAATCTGTATCATGGTTTCGAGAAGAGAGGTCGAGCTATCACAAGGGTGACAAGTACTCGCCTTGAGCTCGACAACAAATATCGTGAGGCAAAATGAATATTTCATATAAAACATTGTCGAGGTTTGTCAAACGACTTTACGTACACATGGGAGTTGGCACGTTCTGCTAGGAGCCGCTACCAACTATCGACTTGGTCGTGCCCATGCATACGTGAACCTATAGGGTCGCACACTTAAGGGGCTGCAGCCCATCCGGATTGGATCCAAGTGGAAAATGGATGTGGTCTCCTAGTGGGCTCAAGTGTTGAGCCCACCTCGGAGGTCTATATAAAGGGGCGTGGGCGCACCACTTAGGGTTGAGCTTTTCTAACCCTGGTTAGCCACCGCCACTCCCTATGTCCATGACGTGCGCCCGAACCTAGCAATCCGCCGCCCGCTGCTGCACCCCGCATGTGTGGATACCTTGGAGGCATCACATCTGCGGTGCTTGGACGAACCGTTCGAGGGAACCGCGAGGTGCCGTTCGCGGGAGATCACCGTTCACGGGTCTTTGCTATTCGCGGGAGATCACCATTCATGGGTCTTCGCTGTTCGCGGGAGATCGGCGACGCTAGGATGAGATGGCCCGGGAGATCAGCTACATGCATCACCAACTCTACTTCCGCTGCGGTGACTGCGCGTCTAGTGGTAAACCCAATCCTGCGATCTATTTCTAGCAGCATGATCTTGGTTTCGCGATAGAAAATTTTATTTGGAGCTAGCGTAGCGCACCGTGTGTTCCAACACTTGGCGCAAGGCGCTTCAGCGCCGCAGATCAAGATAGGCATGTCAGCGCCGACCGGCTGTAGCTCGCCGCACAACATTATTAATGGCGCGCCGCAGAGAAAGCTAGGCACGTCCGCACTAATAGGCTGTGGCTCGCCGCACGGTGAGGCCGTTGGAGCACCGCAGAGCGAGAGGCACGGCACGCCACATAGCAAGAGCAGATCCAACAGCGCTTGCCTGCTGTCGACAGGGCGTCGCAGGTGGGTACACATCCTGTTAGTACGCCCATTCCTGGCCAGGAGTGGGCAGAGGCTCTCTGCGTCGTACTTGCACCAAAGGCCGGCCGTGCCGTACTTGCACCGCCCGCCGCCCGCGCCGTTCGTCATGTCCGTGGCCCACTCGATGCCAACGTGCTGGTCGGTAGGCTCGACCGCCTCCTTGGCCCAGGTGTCCACCTGGGCGCAGTAGAGGAACATGGCCATCGCATCCTCGAGCTGGTGATCTCCGATGAAATAGCCAACTTGGAGCTCGAGATTGCGCTCTAGATGTACCGCGAGCGTGTCGACCGCTTGGACGAATGCCTGCACGAGTTCAGGCAGAGCCAAGAGCTACCATGGGCAAGGGCTGCTGGTCATGGTCTCATGGACGCGTTTTATTTTGTTGAGTTGTTTCGACGTAGATAGCTATGTATTCACAACAATCATAGTATAGCTCTGTTTCAATGTGTGTACTATGTTTTCCGTTCTTATATGTTCTGTTTCAATGTGTGTGTATACGCTTTCCATTATGTATATCTGGATGATAACAACTAGATTCAAATTAGTATACAAAAACAGATAGAAAATGGAATTCATAATATATATATATATATTAATTGTTCATTAGTTCATCACAAAAAATATATATATATATATAATATCATCACATATACATGATGATACTTAACTACTAGGTACAATGCATAAAATTGAAATTGAATAATACTAAAACTAATAATCCCTCCTGGGGCCACTATTCTGGCAGCCCCTCGCCAGCAGCTCCCTGGTGCGCGGCGTCTTTCCAGTGTGGAGGCAGTACCCCACCTCCTCCGCCTTGCAGTGCTTGATGTACCGATCTGCCTCTTGCTGGCGGATGCAAGAGAATGATGCCATTTCATTGGGCGCCCAACGCAACTCCATTGGTGGCACGCTGGAGCTTATCAGACCACCTCCATGCAGTGATGAGGCACCTATGACCTTCCTCACGAAGTACCCGTCTTCGTACACCTCCTCCGCACGACGACGCACCCACCCCCAAAGCTCTGCCGCCTCCTTTTTCCAGGCGGCATCACGAGCTTCATAGGCTGCCTGGTACCTAGCTTCCTCCTCCGCCATCTCCTTCTTGAATGCCACTTGTCTGGCTTTCTCAGCCGGCAGCAGCGACTTCCACAGATAAAGATTGTACTAGCCCCAAAACTAGTCCAAAGTTGGGGGGTCCGGTGCAACCTTGTCGAGCGGCACGTAGGGGTCCTCGTCGCAGCTATTCAAGTGAGCATCCTCGGCGGGCGGCGACTCCTCGTTGGCACGTGGGCAGACCGGCGACGCCATGGCAGAGATTTGAGAGAGAGAGAGAGAGAGGGCGAGCAAGGGGAGAATATAAATGAGAATGCAGGCGGGACGACATGACCAATGTAGTATTTATTGGCGGCCGGAATCTAGATCGACGGGAACAGTTCACACGCCCGTCGCCAGAATTTACGAGTACTGTAGTTTGAATTACACACGATTCCCGCAACAAAATCCATGTGTGAACATAATAGTTGATGGTTTCCAATACAAAACCGTGTATGATTAATGACCCCCTCCACTCACCTACCAAACCTTGAGCTGCGAGATAGAGTGCCACTAGTGTGGCGGACGGTTGTCTTGCTAGATCTTTACATTTTTTTTGAACACCAAATATTTACATCGTCTGATGATTTTTTAACTCGCACACAAGTACACAAAAATATGATTTTCAAACCGTTATGGTTAGCTATTGCATGTAGATGTAGTTCATATTCGAATTACGATCATTAAATGGCTACAAAATCAATTAAATGTCTTTAAAAGGTCAAATGACCCCTAGAATTTTCCAAATTTTCACATGACAGTTGTAGTAGTTCATGTTAAACGTAGAAAAAATTTGAAGGCCATAAGAAGAAGTTATCTCCTATTCATCATCAAACATGCATTGTCCCCTCTCGGAACCATGAGCCTTCTAGTGAGTTGCTCCGGTTTGTGAGGGGTGTGTGTCCAAACTTTCGTCAAACAGGACAATTTTTTACCACATCATCTTGGTGGAATGACATTACATCAAGCAAGGTTTCATGTTTTTCTGATCTTTTTTAATTTTTTGGAATTAAAATGCCATGGCACTGCATGCATGCAGTACAAAAAAATACACTTCCGTGATGATACGTGTTTGTCACAGTAGGTCGCATTTTCTGTCATGCATGTACATCCATGACGATTTTATGACAGAATCAAGATAGTCATACCCGTGCTATCGTAGAAGTGTTCCATGACATTACCAAAATTATCATCACAGAAGTGTCCACTTCCATGACGATAAATCCCGCGTCATAGAAGTGCTTTCGTCAAGGGTGACCGACACGTGGCATCCACCGTAATGGAACGCCGTTAAGCTATTGGGTCGGGTTTTGGATCCGATAACCCGTGAACAGCCCCAACCAATGGGGATTTTCCACGTGTAAAATCATCATTGGCTGGAGGAAACATGTGTCGGCTCATCGTTGGGACAGATGTCATCCACTCATTGGACAGAAGGCGCCTATGATACATCGACACATGGCACGACCCAACAGAGGCCCATTCCCGTGAAAAGGCCAGCCCGTTTGACTTGGTGAAAAGGTGGCGGGCCGGCCCATGTAAAGCCTGCTAACGGCATGTTTGCATATAGCCCATTTACAGCCCGCTAACCCAAGGCTCGTTATGCCCTATCCGAATTAGGCCTAGTAGCGTCATCTGGGCCACCCAATATGATTCCAGCCCGTTTTCACTTCTGGCCCATGTATGGCCCATGACGTCTTTCGGCCCATATGAGGCCCTATGTAACTCTTGGCCTATTAACGGCCCGTGGTGAAACTGGTCCGTAATGAACAGTGTATCACTTTACACCCATTAACGGCCCGTGGTGAAACTGGCCCGTAATGAACAGTGTATCACTTTATACCCATTAACGGCCAGTTATTCCATTGGGCCGTTTCCAGCCCATGTTATCTTTCGGCCTTCTCAGAGCCCATTTATTCTTGGGCTCATTTCCAGCATTCGTTTACTTACGGCCCGTTAATGTCATTTTCTGCTTGTGGGCCAAATTCAGCCCGTGGTTACAGTCGGCCCGTTTGTGGTCCGTTAATACGTTGGGCCGTTTTCATAGCATCATCAAATATGGCCTATTAACGATGGCCCGTTATGGTCGGCCCATGAACGGACGTTTCCAACTCTAGCCCATTTACGTCCATAATGCGGCCTGTTATTGGCCCATGTTTGGCCAATCGATCATACTGCCCGTATAAGGCCCATTGATGATACAACCCGTAGAAGGCCCATTGTTTCTACGGCCCGTAGAAGGTCCACTATTTCTACGGCCCGTAGAAGGCCCACTGTTTCTACGACCCTTTGAAGGCCCACTGTTTCTACAGCCCGTAGGAGGCCCAGTGTCACTACAGTAAATATTAGCCCATGGTTATTGTGGCCTAGTTGAAAAAATAGGTTATTGTAGCCACTAGCAAACCATGAAAAAAGAACTGCAATGACTACAAGCAAACAAATAAACAAGACAACAAGGAAATAAATAAGCAAGCAACTTACACTAGGCTATCACGGCTATCAAACATATTACATCCACTGGGCATCAAAGTTCGCCACCAGTGCAAATAAATGCGCTGACAAAAGAATATACAAAACTGAGAGCACTTCAGAAGGCACTAGGCCTGGCCAGGTCTGGTCCTCCAAATAGGTGAAGAAGCCGAGTAGACCTCAGTTGTATCAACGGTAGATGCATCAACACTAGATTTAAGGCATCATGGTGCGCACGACAGTCCTCTGACATCTTCATTGCATCTTTGACTTCAAGTCGGAGCTGAGCTGAAGCAAGCCTTCCCGATTTAAGTTGAGACTGAAGAAGTCGAACTGATTGAGGCAGCGACTGCACAAAGGTTGTCTCACACCTGCTGGTGTGTAGCTTCAACTCACTTTCTTCATCAAGACAGGACCTTGGGGTCATCTTGCTGTCCTCAAGATGGTTTGGCTCACTATCTTCCCTAAAGTTCTGCCTGGCATAAGAGATACGAGTCTGAAAGAGAAACAAGGAGACATGTAACATGTTTCACAATTATATAAGCAAATAAATGGATCTGTTCTGCATAAGGAACATGTTTTTACAACTACAATTTGAAACTGGTAGTTGTTGCAAACATCCAATCAGATGTAAACAGCAGTGGAGAAAATGATGCCTATCTAAATCTATACTAGAACAAAGTTTGAAGGCTTGAGAAGGATGAACTTACATTACATGTTAACACGGGCCGGACAAAGCCCTTCTCCATGTTGATGGAAGGATAATTCAATAAATTCCCCAAAGAAAATTCTTTATAAGCGTTGCCATTATTCTACATTTTGCAAAGAGTAAATATAGATCAAATAATATTGGAAGAAACAGAGGATAATGAAGCTCAGGTGCAGACTAATGATACATAATCAAATAGCAATTAATTAAGTACAACGTTACAAGGCAAAAGGGAGAGAGGTACTAACAAGAGCAATGCAGAGCCCATTATTGTTTTGAGATGGTATGATCCTTTGAGCAAGGAGATTCATCTGAAATTAGTTTTCATACAAGAGAGAAGGTAAGGCAAAAGTAGAAATTTAGGAGTTCAAATTTTGAATTGATATCATAGACAGTACCTGACGCTGGGCTCCCAGCAGTTCTAATAGGGGTTTGGCCACTGGAGTAGGGGTAAAGTGTGGTACAGTTGGGCTTGTGTTTTCTATGGCTGCTGATCTATCTGATTTAACAGGTATCACTACCTTTTCCAAATACCTAGTTTGTACTCCTTGAGGATCTGCACTCACCCTCTTCCTTTTGGACATCTATTACGAAAGAACAACATTTGACTGGAAAAACATAGTGTGACGACACATGGAATAGGTACAGAAAATGGATAGGTATGGCATATACTCATATATGATGCTTAAACTAAGCAGATGGTGTAACAAAGTAGAGTAATGCAAGAGGTCAGATGCAAAATATGTGCGACCAATACAACTTTGCAAAGTTAGAGCAAGCACCTTGATGGGTGAATAAGATAGGCCATCCTCCACCATGCCATGTTTGTTAGCCAGTGGATAGTTCCGCAATATTCCTCTCCTGCGCCCATTCTCATATTCATTTTGATAATGTTCAATATCTGACATGCATGAAAACATAAAAACAAGTGAGATTTTCTTTGTAATGCAGAAGTGATTCTAATCCAATACTGCCTCCCTGTAAACTCCTTTGTGCTATCTCTGCAATTCTTTTAAAAGATGCCATGCATGGTGTAATTTGTTGTGTGCATTAATATAATGTGGCCTACTACTCAAAATATGAGAGCTCCAAAAGTGATAGCACTTCGCAAATGATAGCTTCAACATATAGTAAAGAAGAACAAGTCGACCTGACCTGACAGATTCAAAATATAGTAAGGGAGAACAACTCAACCTGACTAGTCGACCACAAGAGAAGAGTATCATCTTAAAGAAGAGCAGAAGAGCAGGCAGATTGAAGATATTACAAGTCTTTCAATACAATGTCGGTTGCCCACCCATGATGAACCAGAGCACACAGAGAAATACTATTCTTTCTGGTCTCTCCATATGTGGCTCACATGCATTTCGAAACTAAAGTAGGAACATTTAGCTAACCAATTACACATCTCTCAGTTTTACTAATATCAACAATAATATTAGATATGAATTTGTACAACTAAGCTTGTTTAGCTCGATGAGTGGAGCAGTGCTATTACGACACGAACCACGTAGGCTGATTGTGGTCATCATAAAATGGGGAAAACATATGCATGATGAGTATAGTGTTGACCATGGCAGTGGGATGGCAGATCTGAAGCTGCAAACCGCGCAAAGGGTAGTTACCAACCGATGTTTGCTTTGAAATAACAACTAAGATTTGGTATGGACAAGAAAGTACGATCAACAAGTGACAAAGAAATGCAATTATGCTATCTCTCTATATGTCGCGACCTGCATTTGGAAACTCAAGTGGGACCTTTAACTAATATCAGTATCATATCACAATCATATTTGAACAACTAAGCTTTCGAATTCTGAGTGTTGTGTTGTTTACCTTGAATAGCGGAGTAATGCTAGTACGACATAAAGCACCTACGCAGATCATAGTAGAGTAGATAAAAGGGGAAAACCCTAAGCATCAAGAGAAAAATCAGGAAAGTGGAACTAGCTGGACCAGTGGGTGGCGCACATGCTTTTCTAAATGAATATAGGAACATTAGGTGACCAATTAAACATTCTCTGTTTTAGTGATATGAGCATCATATCAGATTCGTATTTCAACACGTAAGCTTTGGGTTGAGGTCTTGAGGAGCAGTGCTAGCACAACATGAAGCACCTATGATGATGGTAGTGAATATTAAGGGGGGAAACCATAAGCTTTACGAGTATAGTGCCCGTGCCATGGAGGATCTGAAGGTGCAAACCGGACAAAGCTACTTCGCAACCAATGTTTGCTTTCAACTAGCCACTACGATTTGGTACGGACAAGAAAAGTACAGTAAACAAATTACGATCTATTTTCCGGGTGAGATCAATAACTTAAGCACATATGGAAGAGTACCACCTCTCTTGCGACGCCGTGTAGGCCTATGCTGATACGTTGAGGGTGCTGCAGGTGCGATGGCTATCGGTGGCGGGGAAGAAGACTTTAGACGGCAGACGGCCGGGGCGGGGGATATATCATGTTGCCATGGACGAGGCGGTCGTAGGAGCAGCAACGGCAAGGTGGACGACGGAGCCGATGAAAGGATCCTAGTTTAGCGCCATGGATGAGAGACGTCCATCTCTTGCAGTGGACGACGGGGTAGGGGTAGCGGCTTCGGCAAGGTGGAGGATGGGTGGCGGACGGAGGAGGCTGGCCGTAGTGCGGAGGTTGTCATGCCGCCGACTGTGTATGAATGGGGAAATGGAGGGGAGGGGGGGGGTCTTAATCTTTGGGACGCGCTTCTCTGAAATGGGGGAAAGTTACGAACTTATCCCCCGTTTAAAATTTCGGACATCGCGTCGGTTGGGGATAGGACAGTAATCTCACATCTCCCAAATATTTGCCGGTAACTATTTCGGGCGAGGAGAGTGTGTTTTGCCGCCCACGGTTGGTGCCCATGCTGTATGAACGGAGGAAGAGACACATGTCTTTCGAACGAGCTTGAATCAAATGTGTTTTGCCACCCACGTTTGGCGCCCAACGTCTCTGAATGGGCTCAGAGGCCGTCGTGTCACGTCTGATTGAAGTTACTAGTCTACCCCTATCGACAACAGTGTAAATCCGGTCGATAGGATGTCAAGTGTCAGGGGTAGACAGTAATTTCCATCTGCAAACACTTGCTTCGGGCAGCCCACAAATTATAGTGGGTGTTTAGCCGCTTCGTTCAAAACTTGGGAGAATTAGCATTCACGTTTGCCCTGGGACCTGGCAAACTAAATTCAAATCCAATTTGTATTCGATCACGAATATCCACAGATAATTATAGGTTTTGTTATTTATTTCTTCAAAACCACAACAAAGATTTATTCCACCTTTATATATGATTATGATTTAGAAATGTCGTGATCTTCGAATTCAGTAGGTTGGATACACTCTGAGTCAAACAATTATTTCATCCAATACAATATCTCACACGAAAAACAGTTCACCTTATGTCAATCATACAAGTACTGAGTATTACCTCGCCTAAAAAATTCAGATCATTACAACACATGAACAACATAGGGGGTCTTGCAACATAATCCATTCAGAGACATGACACAACATGCAAGTACAATAATCTAATGACAATTTCAACTAGTATCTAAAGAAGATCCGGGATTACCTTGGGCTTCAGATAGCAGAAATAGCAGGACCTCCTCTGTCTTCAAATGCAACATTCTTACTTCCTCCAATTCTTGGGTTGCTTGCATAATGCGTGCCGCTAATTTCGTAATTTCCAGCCTCAAGATAAAGATTACCTCATTCATGGCAGCCACACCATCTCTTTCTGCCTCTAGTAGAGCCTCAAGCACTATAATATCTGTGCTCAGACTGCTCTCCGGCGGTGTTGCCTCTGAACTGCTACCATCTGGTAACATGGATGGCGCACTGCTTCCACAAATAGATTCCGGGGTTGTACATTGTGTCCTAGTGTGAACGGCATCCTGAAAGGTTTCCGCTGGACATCAATAAGAGATAGTTATCGTATGATCCAGGCAGTAAGCTTACATGGTAAGCGACGGACGAATTATTCCCGAGCATGCCAAACTCTATTTAAATGGTTCGAAGCAGCATCAACCGAAAAGAAATTAAAATGGTAAGATGAAACTAGGGATGTAAGTGGAAAATAAACGACATCCGCCAGTCCCATCTAGTTAGTTTTTTCTACCTCCCTAGTTCATTTTCCTCAAAAAACAAAAACTCTTTTGAACTATCATACCACTAGTGGACTTTAATCGGGATTAAACGGGACCCAGTTGACATCCCTAGTTGAAAGGGAGTGTACAACCGCTATATTTAAGTTGCCAAGGCATCTAAGCAGTTGAAATAATTTGAGAAAGCACTTAATAGTGTGGCCTCATATAAACTACGAAGACAGTCTTGTGATGAAGTTGAGAGGAAAAGCTAAGGACTCAAATGAAATAGGCATGCATTTCTTTACGATAGTACAACAGGCATTGTTGACATATTGGCCAACTCAGGTATAGCGTAACAACAAATAAGCATTCGAATCAAGCAATACAGCAAAGCAGACAACTGAACTATTTGTAATTCGGTAGGATTACACGTTGAGGGCACAAGCCAAGAAAGCAGCCCACTCGCATTACATTTAACATGTACTAAAACATACTGGCTTACCATATGTTGCTGTGAAGCCTAGCTGTTGTTGCAATGTTCTTTGAAGATATCGTCAGGATCCTGTGGTTGCAAATCTAGCTGTTGTAGTTTATTCTGCACCATTTATTTAGGTAAATTAATTTTAATCGCATGCACTGGTCCGAATTGATCATCAATGGTTCATCTAAACTAATGAAAGAAGGGTGTGTGCATACACGACAATATATTTGCTTCCCTCTATTTTTATGCTTGTTCGAGGTGCCAGCCCCAAAAGAACAAATATTTTGCTTGATGGGGTTGGCAACTCCATAATTAATAGAAGCATCAAATTAGTCATGCAACTTGGGAAGATCAAGAACACACAAACAAATAATGAACAGAGGCTCGAAGAAGTGATGTAATAGCTAGCATCAGAAAATGTAGGGTAAAACGAACAAAAAGCAGCGGAAGCACATGCTAGTTTCCTGATGTGTAATTAAGCATAGAGAACATTAAGCAGTCTGATGGAACCAATAGGTGGCATCAGAACAAAACTAAAGCATATTAACTATATGTTCACTAGTATGTAATTTAGCACATGTAACATGCTCATTGCCAGAAGTATGGCCCTACAGGTGCAAGCAGAATAACGTGTCTCATGAAAAACTGAATGATGCCCTGAAGAAATTCAAAGGTGCGGTGCTTATGCTAGGAAAGTGAACGTAGGCGCCGGCCGTTGGATAATAGTACCTGATTCTCGGCGGCATACTTGATAGCTAAGGATCGTCGATGGTGCTCGTGTTGCGGTTGAGTTTGGGCCGGCTGTCACCGTCGCTGAAGCAGCTCCAGTGCTACGGTTGCGACGCCTGTCGACATACAAGAAAGCTCATCTGTGGTAAGTGAACAGTAGCACGATAAATAGAAATACCGAAGGAGTACAAATCGAAATAACCTGATGAGGCTGCGGCATTGGTAAAGCAGGGCCGGTGGAGTTGAATATGGCGTCCGTGGAGCGGGTCCGGTGCAGTGGACGAAGGCTTCGGCGGGCGCGTTGTACATTGCTTTCGGTGAGGCGGATCTGTTGCGGCGGACGAGGGCTTGTATGATGGGCCAGCGAAGGGGCGGACGAGGGTGTTAGACTGTATATACGTAGCCTCTGTACATATATATTGTAACACTGTATTGTACCCCGTGGGTACCTCTATATAATGAAAGAGCCACACCCCGTTTAGGGTGTCGAGCAGTTCCCAACATATTATGTTTTACATGGTATCAGTTTAGGTTAAGATGTCTTCCGCTGCCTCCACCGTAGCCGCCACCGCCGTTGTTGTGCCGACCTCTATCGCCGCCCCTGCCGTCGCTGCACCGTCCCTTGGGTCTCCGTTCATGGCCTCGCCCCACTTGGGATGGCCCATGTCACTCCTCCATCGCCTGGCCCCTAGATCGGATCAGGCCCTCCTGGCGATCACGTCGCCCCGCCCAATGTCGCGGCGGGTGATCTCCTCCCGTGCGATGCCCCTGCAACGGCCCATGACGGACCGCCACCACCGTCGCCCTGGATGGCGCCGCCGACCGGTGCGCCTCCTGCCGCGCACTACTATGGCGTCCAGTCACCCCATCCCTATAGCGCGCCGCCACACCAACCCTACCCAGCGCCGCACCAACCCTACCCGGTGCCGTCGCCGTCGACTCATGGGGTTGTCGCTGTGCAGCCCTACTCAGGGCCCCCGATGCATCTCTACCCTGTGCCGCCCCAAACCTACCCGGCTTCGTCGCCGCCGCCCCATGTGGTTGCGGCTGCCTTGCAGTATGGGCCGCCAGCTGCGGCGTCCTACAGTGCCCCGACGGCTGGCCTTGTCAGCTCCTATCTGTCCTACTTGGGACCGGTTGCACATCCATCGATGGGTTTCTACTTACCGTCGCATGCTCACGGTGATCAGGCCGCAGCGCCGTCGCTGTTTTACTTCTTCACACCTGCTACCGGTGAAACTCACGCCAGACAATTACTTGTCCTGGCGTGCCTAGGTGTTGCCTCTTCTGCGGAGTCGCTACCTGGAGGGCTACGTCGACGGATCCATCCCGTGTCCACCCCATCAGCACCCGATGTATCATGCATGGGTGGCCCAGGATCAAGCCATCCTCTCCGCCATCCAGTCCTCGCTCGCTCTGAGCGTCTCGTCACTAGTCATCTTCGCCGCTACGTCACGAGAGGCATGGGCGGCCCTTCACACCAGCCTCGCCTCTCAGTCTCAGGCACGTGCCCACTCTATCTGCATCGAGCTAGGTGAGACCAAGCTTGGTGACCTCAGCATTACAGACTACTTCAACAAGATGAGGGGCCTCGCCGACACACTGGCTTTGATTGGCCAGTCTCTGCAGGACGAGGAGTTCACCACCTTCGTGCTTAACAGGCTTGATGATGATTATGACAATCTCGTTGAGAACGTTCATGGCCGTGATGATCCACTTCCACCTCGCGAGCTTTATGCCCGACTCCTTGGCCGCGAACATCGCATCAAGGCGTGTCGTGTCTCACAAGACTTCACCTCCGCCAATGCCGCGATTCATGGAAAACCTCCGCGGTCATCATCTTCAGGTGGCAAGCCGGCACCGTCTCCACAACCGGCCTCGCGTGGCAATGCGCCATCCATCACGGGTGGCAACCGGCCGGTTGCTTGCTGCTCCTCCTGCGGTGCCCCGCAGGCTTACCAGTTGTGTGGCCTTGAGCGCCACATCACCTCTCGCTATCATTGTCTCTACAAACAAGATTTTCTGGGCCTCGGCAACGATGGTAAAGGGAACGACAAGCAGGCCGCCGCCGCTGTGACGAGTCATGATCATGGTCGCACTCCATCCTACTCCATTGATCTGACATGGTATATGGACACGGGAGATACTAACCACCTCACCGGCGAGATGGGCAAGCTCTCTACTCAGGAGCCATATCGTGGTCATGATGAGGTTCACACCGCCAGTGGAGCAGGTATGCACATCTCTCATGTTGGTCAGGCTTCTCTTCTTGCACAAAATTTTCGCAAACTTCATCTTTCCAATGTCCTTCGTGTTCCCTCTGCTACGCATAGTTTGTTGTCTATTCCTCAACTTACACGTGATAATAATGTCCTTGCTGAGTTTCACCCTTTTTGTTTCTTTATCAAGGATCAGGACACGAGGGCCGTTCTGCTTAGCGGTCATCTTTGCCATGGCTTGTACGCACTTGATGCGCCGTGCACACCCTCCATGCAGTCTTCTCCTCAGGCGTTCAGTGGTGTCCGTGTGTCGCCCACTCACTGGCATGCGCGCCTTGGTCATCCTGCAGCTCCAATAGTTCGTCATGTGTTGCATCATTATGAGCTACCAGTTGTGTCCAATAAAACTGCTGAAACTGTCTATGATGCCTGTCAGCAGGGCAAGAGTCACCAACTTCCGTTTTCAGAGTCTAGTCGTGTTGTGAAACATCCTCTTGAGCTTGTGTTTTCTGATGTCTGGGGTCATGCCCAGACATCCGTTAGTGTTCACAATTATTATGTCAGTTTTATTGATGTGTATAGTCGGTTTACTTGGCTATATCTTATTAAACGCAAGTCTGATGTGTTTGATGTTTTTCTTCAGTTTCAAGCACACGTTGAGCGTCTCCTTAAACAGAAAATCATCCATGTTCAATCCGACTGTGGTGGTGAATACCATAACCTCAACTCGTTTTTTTAACAAACTTGGGATTTCGCATCACGTGTCATGTCCTCATACACATCAGCAGAATGGGACTGCCGAACGTAATCATCGTCACCTTGTTGAAACTGGCCTAACCTTACTAGCTCATGCATCCATTCCATTTCAATTCTCGAGTGATGCTTTCTCCACAGCCTGTTTTCTTATTAATAGGCTTCCCTCACGACTTCTGAAAATGCGAACCCCGCTTGAACTCTTGCTCAATGAAATCCCAGACTACACGTTCTTCAAAGTGTTTGGGTGTGCATGCTGGCCTCATCTCCGTCCATATAACAAGCGTATGCTCGAGTTTCGGTCTAAGAAGTGTGTTTTTCTCGGGTATAGTTCCCTCCACAAAGGGTACAAGTGCCTACATGTTCCAAGAAAACCGCGTCTACATTTCTCGTGACGTTGTGTTTGATGAAAATGTGTTTCCCTTTCATGCACTTCCGACTCACTCTACCACTTCTATATCATCAGTGCCTCTGTCTACACCTTTGCCTGATCAATTTGTGGATCTTGCATATGCCCCTGCATTGCTTCGTAATCATGCTGCAGGTATTGGACGCGGCGCCCGTCTCAAGCTTCTTGATGAACAGGTCGTGGACGTAACTCGCGCTCCGGTTGTGCATGCGCCATTCATGACGGGTGCCCGCCAACCCGCTACCGCCTCACCTGTGGAGGCTGCCTCGCGGGTTCCCGGCTCGCCCAACCCATGCGCGCCCGCGCCTGGCTCGCGGGTCTCCGTCTCGACTGGGCCGGTGCTGGCCTCGTCCGGCTTGCCGGGGCCCGCCTCGCCCGGCTCTCCTGGGCCCGCCGCGCCTGGCTCGCCTGGACTGGTGCCGGGCTCGCCGGCCGCTGCCTCGCCTAGCCCGACAGTGCTGTCACCTGCCCTGACCAGCCCTGCTTCGGTCTCCAGATTGCCGACAGGCTCTATCTCGGCCTCCTCCAAGTCGGACTCGCCTGGTCCCACGCCGGCCTTGTAGCTGCAGCCTGCGGTTGTTCTTCGTCCTAGAACACGGAGCTAGCACATCATTTTTTGTCCGAAGGAACGAACGGATGGTATGGTTGCGTGGCTTGCTGCATGCATGGCCCATGCTACTGCCGATCCCACTGCAGAGCCTCACCACTTTCAGGCTGCATTGAGCATCCCTCACTGGCGTGCTGCCATGGAACAGGAAGTTCAGGATCTTCACAAGAATGACACCTGGCGTCTTGTTCCTCCAGTACCTGGTGTCAATGTCATTGATTCCAAGTGGGTGTTTAAAGTCAAGAGACATGCTAATGGTTCCATCGAACGATACAAGGCATGGCTAGTCGCCAAGGGTTTCAAACAGAGGTATGGTCTTGATTATGAAGACATGTTCAGTCCAGTCATCAAGCCTACTACCATTCGATTATTGCTGTCTCTTGCTGTTACTCGTGGGTGGTTCCTTCGACAGCTTGGTGTGCAGAACGCTTTTCTCCATGGCATTCTAGAGGAGGAGGTTTATATGCGTCAGCTGCCTGGTTTTGTTGATCCTGCATGTCCTCATCATCTCTATCGACTGGTTAAAGCGCTATATGGACTCAAGCAGGCCCCTCGCGCATGGCATGCTTGCCTTGGATCTGTTCTTCGAGCCCTTGGGGTTACTCCCTCCACTGCTGATACGTCATTGTTCTCCTACAGCGTCCTGAGGTTACGATGTATCTCCTGGTTTATGATGATGACATCATTCTCATCAGTTCCTCTGATGCTGCTACTGATCGCCTTTGACTGCTCTCAGTGGTAACATTGCTGTCAAGGATTTAGGCGCACTGCATTTTTTCCTTTGTCTAGAGGTTTCTCGTTCTTCTGCTGGGCTGACTCTTACTCAGAAAAAGTACTCCTTGGACTTGTTGCGGCATGCTGCAATGCTTCAGTGCAAACATGCTATCACTCTGATGTCTGCGACTGATTGGTTGTCTGCTCTAGATGGAGACTCTCTCTTGTCTGATGATGCTACTGAGTATCTGTAACACCCTCGATGCGACTATAGCTCCCACGTGTCGAGGCATGACTTAGAGACATAATTGCATTGAAGGCATATGTCGCAAGTTAGGCAATCTTCACAACATCCCATGTAATAATAATAAAATGGGAGATAACATAGTTGGCTTACACTCGCCACGTCAATCAAGTACATAAATAACATTACATCATCCAAACACTCATGGCCCGACTACGGCGCCAAAATAAAAGAGAACCCAACATGCGACACGGTCCCAATCACCCCCAACTGGGCACCACTACTGATCATCGGGAAAGGAAACGTAGTATCGTTGAGAGTCTTCGTCGAACTCCCACTTGAGCTCATACGCATCACCTGTGGCGGAATCATCAGGCCCTGCATCTGGTGTAATAGTAATCTGTGAGCCACAGGAACTCAGCAATCTCGCACCCTCGTGATCAAGACTATTTGAGCTTATAGGTAAGGCAAGGTAAAATATGAGTGGAGCTGCAGCAAGCGACTAGCAAGTATGGTGGCTAACTTATTTGCAAAAGAGAGCGAGAAGAGGAGGCAAAGCACGAGCGAGAAACTAGAGAACAACCTGCGCAAACATTACTCCAACACCGTGTCCACTTCCCGGACTCCGCCGAGAAGAGGCCATCACGGTAACACACTCGGTTGATTCATTTTAATTAAGTTAAGGTTCAAGTTATCTACAACCGGACATTAACAAATTCCCATCTGCCCATAACCGCGGGCACGACTTTTGAAAGTTCAATCCCTGCATGGGAGTCCCAACTTAGCCCATGACAAGCTCTCACGGTCAACGAAGGAATAGACCTCCTCCCAAGACGTTCCGATCAGACTCGGTATCTCGGTAACTCAAGACACTTCGACAGGTTAAAACAAGACCAGCAACACCGCCCGAATGCGCCAACAAATCCTGATAGGAGCTGCACATATCTCTTTCTCATGGCACACTCAGATGAGCAAGACGTCGGGTAGGCCATCCCAGAGTTGCCCCTGGTAGCCCCGGACATCGCTCGGTTG
>NC_057806.1:171349926-171352229 GCF_018294505.1 Triticum aestivum
AAAATAAGTTGACCCTTGAGTCTGCAGAACCCAAGGGAAAGAAAAGGCTAGGTGGCGAATGGTAAGACCAATGTTGGGCATTGCTGGAAAAGCTTTAATCAAGGCGAAATATCAAGGGGTTCCCATTATAACCCAACCGCGTAAGGAACGCAACAATCCGGGAACATAACACCGATATGACGGAAACTAGGGCGGCAAGAGTGGAACAAAACACTAGGCGAGAGGCCGAGCCTTCCACCCTTTACCAAGTATATAGATGCATTAAGATAACATAGCAAAATAATGATATCCCAACAAGTAAATAAATGTTCCAACAAGGAACGACCTCCAAACTTCACCTGCAACTAGCAACGCTATAAGAGGGGCTGAGCAAAGCGGTAACATAGCCAATCAACGGTTTGCTAGGACAATGGTGGGTTAGAGGTTTGACATGGCAATTTGGGAGGCTTGCAAGCAAGTGGTAGGCATCGTAGCAATGGCATAGCAAAGAGCGAGCAAACTAGCATAGCAAAGATAGTAGTGATTTCGAGGGTACGATCATCTTGCCTGCACAGTTGTCAGAGTTGACTGGATCCTCACAAGCAAACTCAATGGGCTCCTCGTTAGCGAACTCGTCTCCCGGCTCTACGCAAACAAGACAAACAAGCAACAAGGATACAATCAACCACGTGCAAACTCAAACAAAAAGATGCAATGATGACATGCTATGCGGGATGCGATGCGGGATGCAAAATGCAAGATATGATAGGAAATGTATGAACCTAGTCTCAACTTGGAAAAGCAAGTGTTCCACTCGAAAGATGGGACGAAATCGCTTGAAAACGATATAAAGATCATCGGAATCGGAGTTACGGTTTGGAAATGGCAGGCGATTTAAGAATGACACCGGTCTGCGATTTACAGCAACTAGGCATCTAAATGCAACGCGATGAACATGCTACAGCTCCCAAACATGACATCAAAATACACAGCAGGGATGCACACAAGATTCTTAACAAAAGACTAGCACTGAGCCACGGCCAATTCATCCATTATGAGGTTCAAACAAGCATGGCAAAAACGGAAATGCAAAACAGATTTCAGACTTAGTGAAATTAACACTTGTCTGAAATTTCAGATCGTGAAGCCCTCTTCGGAACAGCAAAACAACATGCTACAGGACCTGAACATGACAAAGAAAGACATGGCATGGAGCTACTCAACAAGCTTAACAAAAGTCTCTTAGTGACCTTGAGCCAAAATGGATCACAAAATATACTAACAAGCACACGAACATAGCAAAAACATAATCAGTTTTCAGACTTAGTGAAAACTGGGACATGCTGAAATATAACTCACGAAGGCATGTTTACGAGCTCGATGCACTCACTACAGAGCAAGTCATGGGAAGACAAGCATACACCCATAAAGTAGGCACAAAATACAAGCTAGACATGGCAAG
The DNA here is from genome assembly GCF_018294505.1 of Triticum aestivum. Lineage (NCBI taxonomy): Eukaryota > Viridiplantae > Streptophyta > Magnoliopsida > Poales > Poaceae > Triticum > Triticum aestivum. The sequence continues at coordinate 171,351,368 of NC_057806.1, forward strand.
AACGATGGCATAGCATGCACGGGCCAACTACAATAACATCGGCAAAATCGCAAACAAGTTGACGATCTGCCCAGATTCACAACGAAGCAAAAGTAGAGCTCGATTGACTCAAGCTAGGGTGCTCCATAATTGCAAACAAAGACATCGATGGACAGAGCACTACAATATTAACAAAACTCCTTCACTGATCATCCTCAAAAGAGGCACGGATCACTAGGAAACAACATGAACATATGGCATCATGAACTAAATAATCCTAGACTTGGTGAAAACTACTAAGTCCCTGAAAACAGATTTACCGGGTGCCTCACTTTGCAAGCTTGCACAAGTCACCACACACATCACAAAAATGCATGGGTTGCACCTCTGGGAAGAATACAAAATCCTTAACAAAACATATGAAGGACTCATAGGTATATCATGCACACAATAATCATGGCAAAAATGACAAAAGTCTAAAATGAACTAGCAGATATGACAATTAACTCACGAAGGCCTATTCTAACAGTGTTTCGGGCATCAAGATGAGCTCCAATGAAAATGATGCAATGGAATGAAATGATGTACCCTCTGAGGTGAACATTTTGATAGGCTATATGCCCAAATCGGAGCTACGGATGCAAAGTTACGGAGCTGCGAACATGTGCATATGAGCTAAAATTCTAAGGACTTGGACGAAAAATGACCTAGGGTTAGGATTTCAGATCTGAGATCTGCGCAGATTACGAGGCCGCTGGAGTTACTGTTCACCGCCGGAATGTCGAGGGCGGTGGTGGCCGGGGTTGGGGACGTGTCCGGCGAGGTCGCCGGTGGCCGGGCCGGAGCTGGGGCCGACCGGGGCGAGGGGGCGGCGCGGCGCGGC
>NC_057806.1:171352788-171362054 GCF_018294505.1 Triticum aestivum
TGGCCGGACGTGTCCGGCGCCGTCCGGACGTGTCCGGCGGCGGCGGATCTGAGATTTTAGGGTTTCGGGGGAGGAGACCCGGGATTTGGAATGGGGGGGGGTCTATTTATAGGCATAGAGGGAGCTAGGAGAGTCCAAATGAGGTGCGGTTTTCGGCCACGCGATCATGATCGAATGCTCTAGGAGATGGAGCAGAGTTTGGTGGGTTTTGGGCCAAATTGGAGGGTGTTGGGCTGCAACACACACGAGGCCTTTTTGGTCCATCGGTTATCCTCTGGAGTACCAAACGAAGTCCAAATGATACGAAACTTGACAGGCGGTCTACCGGTTGTAAACCAAGGCCGCTTGGCAAGTCTCGGTCCAATCCGGAAATGTTTAATCTCCACACACGAAAGAATGCTAGAAATGACCACCGGAGGAGAACGAAGCGCCGGAATGCAAAACGGACAGCGGGGAAAATGCTTGAATGCATGAGATGAACATGTATGCAAATGGAATGCACATGATGACATGATATGAGATGCATGACAACGACAACAACACACGGATACAAAAACCCGAACCCGAGGAAATAAATATAACTTAACGCCGGAAACGGCAAGAGTTGGAGTACAAATAGGTAAAGTTATATCCGGGGCGTTACAACACTCCACCACTACGAAAAGATCTCGTCCCGAGATCTAGGACTGAAAGAACGCCGGGTACTCAGAACGGAGGTGATCCTCGCGTTCCCAGGTAGCTTCACGGTCGGAATGGTGTGACCACTTGACTTTGAGAAATTTGATTGACTTGTTGCGAGTCTTGCATTCAGTCTCTTCAAGAATAGCAACTAGGTGCTCATGATAAGAGAGATCTTCTTGGAGCTCAATGTCCTCGAAGTTGACGGTGCGGTCAGGAGTCTTGAAGCACTTTCGAAGCTGAGAGACATGGAACACGTCATGAACATTTGCAAAGTTTGAAGGAAGCTCGAGTTGATAGGCGAGGTCGCCTCTCTTGCTGACAATCTTGAAAGGTCCCACGTATCTAGGGGCAAGCTTTCCTTTGATACCGAAGCGATGAGTACCTTTCATAGGAGAGACATGGAGGTAAACATGATCTCCGATCTCGAAAGCCAAATCACGGTGCTTACTATCATAGTAGCTCTTCTGGCGGGATTGGGCTGCTTTGAGGTTATCTCGAATGACTTTGCACATTTCCTCTGCTTCTGTGATTAAGTCATTACCCAAAAGTTGACGTTCACTGGTTTCAGACTAGTTGAGAGGGGTACGGCACTTCCTGCCATACAGAATTTCAAATGGGGCCTTGCCCGAACTTGCTTGAAAACTGTTGTTGTAGGAGAATTCAGCATAAGGAAGACAATCCTCCCACTTCATGCCGAAGGAGATCACACAAGCCCTGAGCATATCTTCAAGAATCTGGTTGACGCGCTCGACTTGACCGCTTGTTTGAGGATGGAAAGCTGTGCTGAAGTGGATGTTCGTGCCCATGGCCTTCTGGAAAGAATCCCAAAACTTCGAGGTAAAGATGCTTCCACGGTCTGAAGAGATCACTTGAGGAATACCGTGCAGAGAGACAATACGGGAGGTATAGAGTTCCGCCAATTGGGCTGCAGTGATCGACTCTATGATAGGCAGAAAGTGAGCCACCTTGGTGAGTTTGTCGATGACAAGAAATATAGCATCATTGCCACGCTTGGACTTTGGAAACCCAGTCACGAAGTCCATCTCAATGTGGTCAAACTTCCATTCTGGAATGGCAAGATGTTGGAGGAGACCTGCTGGCCTTTGGTGTTCTTCCTTCACTCTTCTGCAGACATCACATTCATTCATGAATTGAGCGATCTCGCGCTTCATTCGAGTCCACCAATAAGCTTGCTTAAGGTCCTGATACATCTTCGTGCTCCCAGGGTGGTTGGAGAGGAGAGAATTGTGAGCCTCGTTCATGATCACTTTACGGAGGTCACCTTTGGGCACAACAATACGATCCTCGAAGAAGAGAGTGTCCTTGTCATCAAGGCGGTAGCACTTGTATTTGGACTGACTCTTGGCAATCCCAATCTTCACCTTTTTCACCATAGCATCAAGAAGCTGGGCTTGGCGAATCTGGTCTTCCAAGGTAGGAGAGACTTGAAGGTTGGCGAGGAATCCTTGAGGAACAACTTGCAGATTAAGTTTGCGGAAAGCTTCACAAAGCTTGGGTTGATAAGGCTTAAGAATCAGACTATTGCAGTAAGCCTTTCTGCTCAAAGCGTCAACAATCACATTGGCCTTGCCTGGAGTATACTCAATACTCGGATTATACTCTTGAATCATTTCGACCCATCGAGTTTGCCTGAGGTTGAGATTAGGCTGAGTGAAGATGTACTTGAGACTCTTGTGATCAGTGAAAATGTCCACTTTTCTTCCCAATAGAATATGTCTCCAAGTCAAAAGAGCATGCACAACTGCCGCCAACTCGAGATCATGAGTGGGGTAGTTCTTCTCATTAGGATTCAACTGGCGAGATGTATAAGCAACAACTTTCTTCTCTTGCATCAATACTGCGCCAAGACCTTGGAGAGAGGCATCACAAAAGACCTCATACGGCTTGGATTCATCAGGCGGAGTCAGAACTAGAGCAGTGATCAACTTCTCTTTCAAAGTGTTGAAAGCAATATCACACTCCGGAGACCAAACGTACTTGACGTGCTTCTGAAGAAGATTTGAGAGAGGCTTCACGATCTTAGAAAAGTTTTCAACGAATCTTCGGCAATAGCTTGCGAGACTGAGAAAACTGCAGAGTTGCTTCACGTTCTGAGAAGGTTCCCAATTCACAATTGCAGACACCTTCTCAGGATTCACGGCAATGACCTTGGCAGAGATGATATGACCAAGATAAAGAACCTCATCGAGCCAAAATTCACACTTGGAGAACTTGGCGTAGAACTGATGTTCTCTGAGCTTATCAAGAACCAAACGCAAGTGCTTGGCATGATCTTCCTTGTTCTTGGAGAAAACCAGAATGTCGTCGAGATAGACCAAAACGAAGTCATTGGTGTAGGCGTTGAAGATGAAGTTCATCATGCGAGAGAACGTCGGAGGAGCGTTGGCAAGGCCAAAAGACATGACGGTGTATTCATATGAACCAAAGCTTGTTCTGAATGCTGTCTTGGGAATATCTTCTTCACGAATGCGAATCTGGTGATAACCCATACGGAGATCAAGCTTGGAGAATACTTGAGCACCTTTGAGTTGTTCGAATAGCTCATTGATGTTGGGAAGTGGGTATTTGTTCTTGATGGTCTTCTTGTTCACTGGACGATAATCAACACAAAGTCGGTCCGTTCCATCCTTCTTCTTCACAAAAAGAACACCACAACCCCACGGAGAAGAACTAGGCCGGATGAGACCCATTCTCTCTTGCTCACCGAGTTGCTTCTTCAGCTCCTTCAACTCTTCAGGTCCGAGCTTGTAAGGATGTTTGCACACAGGTTCCGTACCAGGCTCAAGATCAATAACAAATTCAACTGGCCGGTGCGGAGGCATTCCTGGGAGCTCTTCTTGAAAGACGTCTTGATATTCGCAAACGACTAGAATTTGAGAGATAGCATCCAATTCACCCTTCTCATTGAGAGAAAACAGACGGATGGTATCCTCACGAGCGGCAAAGACAATTACATCCTCAGACGAATGAGTCAATTGAATCTGCCTGGCTGCACAATCAAGCTGAGCCTTGTGCTTAGAAAGCCAATCCATTCCGAGAATAAGATCAATTTCTGAGTTACCAAGCACCATAGGAGAAGAAAGGAACTTGTAGTCGCCCAATGTGATAGTAACATCCGGAGCCATCATTTTGGTGTTCATGAACAAACTCGGAGAAGAAACTACTATCGGCTTAGGCAAATCAATAGTATGCACATCATGCATGGATGCAAAAGGCTTCGACAAAAATGATAAAGATGCACCAGTGTCAAAAAGAACTCTTGCGGGAATGTCATTAATAGGAAGGTTACCCATGATCACATCTGGTGATGCTTCTGCCTGAGCTGCATTCAGCAAGTTGACCTTGGCGGACTTGGGGTTATGCTTGACCACAGCTGTACTTGCCGATCTTACAGGAGGAGGAGGAGGAAGACGCCTCTGGTTAAAACACTTGTTGGCATAGTGACCCTTTTGTTGGCACTTGTTGCACATGACCTCTGAAAGCGGACGGTGATACGGAGCACTCGATCTTGGAGCTTGAGACGAAGTCTTGTACTGAAAGCCAGGGTTGGGTGGGTGGGAAGAACCACTACCACCTTTACTCTTCTGCTGATACGGCTGACGGAACGGAGGAGGAGGAAGCCAAAACTTCTGCTGCTTGGCCACTTGAGTAGAGGAAGAAGGAGTAACATCTCTGACTCGCTTCTTGGAAGCATCACACCTCAACTGAGCAGCCTCTTGCTTCAGTGCCATGTTGTAGAACTCATCGTACCTCAAGGGCTCAAAGAGAACAAGAGCGAGCTGAATATCTTCTCTGAGACCACCCCTGAACTGATATATCATGCTCTTCTCATCAGGGACGTCCTGGTTGGCAAAGCGGGCGAGCTTCTGGAACAACTTGTTGTAGTCATAGACAGACAAAGAGCCTTGCTTCAGATTGCGGAATTCCTCACGCTTGCTTTCAACCACGCTCTGGGGAATATGATGAGCTCGGAAATCTCGACGGAAATCATCCCAAGTGATAACATGTCCACCTCTAGAGTCCTTGTACTGCTGGAACCATTCTGCAGCTTGATCTTTGAGTTGGAAGGAAGCGAACTTGACAAAGTCCTCAGGCCTGACGTTACTGCACTCGAAATGCTTACACAGATCCACAAGCCAATCGTCAGCATCGGTTGCCTCAACACAATTACTGAAAGTCTTTGGCCCGTTAGCAAGGAACTGGTTGAGTGTAGCAAAGTGACTCTGATTGCTGCCTTGATTCCCTTGACTGCCTTGATTGTGCTCTTGAAGAATTTGCATGATCAGCTGAGTGTTTGCATTGGTTGCGGCCATCACAACTTGCCATGCCTCTGGAGGAGGTGGAGGTGGTGGTGGATCAGGATTCGGAGTCGTGCGCGTTGGAGGAGCCATCCTGAAGAGGTTGACCACCATTAGCACATTGACAGATAAATATTGAAGCTAAATCCAACGGAATGAAAATTGCAACATATAGTCTTCACATCCGAACAACATGCACGAATGCATTCCTCTTGAAATGGTCACATATCCATAAATTGAGAAGCCACGTAGAATTAAGGTAGAGAAATAAATCAACAAGGTACGGATCAAGAACGAATAATCGGTAAGAAATCCCAATCTCAAACCAATATTCGTGGAAGAAGAACTAGAGCTACTAGAATTCCCACCTATGAAACTCCCGAACCTTTCCGGTTATGCAATCAGGTGTTGAGGATACAGGGGAAGCATAATATCTCACCCAAACTAGCAAATCCTACATCCAGCTGTATCCATCCTTCAACACATAACCAAGAAACCTTCGGAAACCATCTACCTCAACCTTCAAAAAGCCTCCGTTATACAAGTTATGGCTATACTCCCGAACTCCCACCCCAGTACTGGGTGGCGTCGAGGTTATCTCACCAACGAACTGCATAAAAGAGATTTTCGATGTCGGCGAAAATATCTCAAGTATTCCAGAATTGCAATGATAAAATTATGATGACAACACCTCAGAGCTCAACTCCCCGGGACACTTCCACTAAACCCCTAATAGGAGGCACCAAGACAATGTTCTCATCATAAGCCATCGGAACGATTCCAAGATACTCGCGTGATCCTAAATTTTTTTTAGTGAAATTTGAGAAGAGAAGAGTCAAAACTCTACGTCAGGAAGCCTTACCAGAGCGATGAGGAGACTGGGGAGTAAAAAGAATTCCTAATCTCTCCGATATATAATTCCTAAAGACTCAAAACATTTTTCTAGACACAACTCGGCCGCTAAAAACGATCAAGCAATGGGGCTCCTAAGGTCGGGGAAGGCTCTGATTACCAACTTGTAACACCCTCGATGCGACTATAGCTCCCACGTGTCTAGGCATGACTTAGAGACATAATCGCATTGAAGGCATATGTCGCAAGTTAGGCAATCTTCACAAACATCCCATGTAATAATAATAAAAGGGGAGATAACATAGTTGGCTTACACTCGCCACGTCAATCAAGTACATAAATAACATTACATCATCCAAACACTCATGGCCCGACTACGGCGCCAAAATAAAAGAGAACCCAACATGCGACACGGTCCCAATCACCCCCAACTGGCAACCACTACTGATCATCGGGAAAGGAAACGTAGTATCGTTGAGAGTCTTCGTCGAACTCCCACTTGAGCTCATACGCATCACCTGTGGTGGAATCATCAGGCCCTGCATCTGGTGTAATAGTAATCTGTGAGCCACAGGGACTCAGCAATCTCGCACCCTCGCGATCAAGACTATTTGAGCTTATAGGTAAGGCATGGTAAAATATGAGTGGAGCTGCAGCAAGCGACTAGCAAGTATGGTGGCTAACTTATTCGCAAAAGAGAGCGAGAAGAGGAGGCAAAGCACGAGCAAGAAACTAGAGAACAACCTGCGCAAACATTACTCCAACACCGTGTCCACTTCCCGGACTCCGCCGAGAAGAGGCCATCACGGTAACACACTCGGTTGATTCATTTTAATTAAGTTAAGGTTCAAGTTATCTACAACCGGACATTAACAAATTCCCATCTGCCCATAACTGCAGGCATGACTTTCGAAAGTTCAATCCCTGCAGGGGAGTCCCAACTTAGCCCATGACAAGCTCTCACGGTCAACGAAGGAATAGACCTCCTCCCAAGACGTTCCGATCAGACTCGGTATCTCGGTAACTCAAGACACTTCGACAGGTTAAAACAAGACCAACAACACCGCCCGAATGCGCCAACAAATCCCGATAGGAGCTGCACATATCTCTTTCTCAGGGCACACTCAGATGAGCAAGACGTCGGGTAGGCCAGCCCAGAGTTGCCCCTGGTAGCCCCGGACATCGCTCGGTTGGACCAACACTCAGAGGAGCACCGGCCCGGGGGGGGGGTTAAAATAAGATGACCCTTGAGTCTGCAGAACCCAAGGGAAAGAAAAGGCTAGGTGGCGAATGGTAAGACCAATGTTGGGCATTTCTGGAAAAGCTTTAATCAAGGCGAAATATCAAGGGGTTCCCATTATAACCCAACCGCGTAAGGAACGCAACAATCCGGGAACATAACACCGATATGACGGAAACTAGGGCGGCAAGAGTGGAACAAAACACTAGGCGAGAGGCCGAGCCTTCCACCCTTTACCAAGTCTATAGATGCATTAAGATAACATAGCAAAATAATGATATCCCAACAAGTAAATAAATGTTCCAACAAGGAACGGCCTCCAAACTTCACCTGCAACTAGCAACGCTATAAGAGGGGCTGAGCAAAGCAGTAACATAGCCAATCAATGGTTTGCTAGGACAATGGTGGGTTAGAGGTTTTACATGGAAATTTGGGAGGCTTGCAAGCAAGTGGTAGGCATCGTAGAAATGGCATAGCAAAGAGCGAGCAAACTAGCATAGCAAAGATAGTAGTGATTTCGAGGGTATGATCATCTTGCCTGCACAGTTGTCAGAGTTGACTGGATCCTCACAAGAAAACTCAACGGGCTCCTCGTTAGCGAACTCGTCTCCCGGCTCTACCCAAACAAGACAAACAAGCAACAAGGATACAATCAACCACGTGCAAACTCAAACAAAAAGATGCTATGATGACATGCTATGCGGGATGCGATGCAGGATGCAAAATGCAAGATATGACAGGAAATGTATGAACCTGGCCTCAAATTGGAAAACCAAGTGTTCCAATGGAAAGATGGGATGAAATCGCTTGAAAACGATATAAAGATCATCAGAATCGGAGTTACGGTTTGGAAATGGCAAGCGATTTAAGAATGACACCGGTCTGCGATTTACAGCAAGTAGGCATCTAAATGGAACGCGATGAACATGCTACAGCACCCAAACATGACATCAAAATACATGGCAGGGATGCACACAAGATTCTTAACAAAAGACTATCACTGATCCACGGCCAATTCATCCATTATGAGGTTCAAACAAGCATGGAAAAAACGCAAATACAAAACAGATTTCAGACTTAGTGAAATTAACACTTGTTTGAAATTTGAGATCATGAAGCCCTCTTCGGAGCAGCAAAACAACATGCTACAGGACCTGAACATGACAAAGAAAGACATGGCATGGAGCTACTCAACAAGCTTAACAAAAGTCCCTTAGTGACCTTGAGCCAAAATGGATCACAAAATATACTAACAAGCACACGAACATAACAAAAACATAATCAGTTTACAGACTTAGTGAAAACTGGGACATGCTGAAATATAACTCACGAAGGCATGTTTACGAGCTCGATGCACTCACTACAGAGCAAGTCATGGGAGGACAAGCATACACCCATAAAGTAGGCACAAAATACAAGCTAGACATGGCAAGAACGATGGCATAGCATGCACGGGCCAACTACAATAACATCGGCAAAATCGCAAACAAGTCGACGATCTGCCCAGATTCACAATGAAGCAAAAGTAGAGCTCGATTGACTCAAGCTAGGGTGCTCCATAATTGCAAAAAAAGACATGGATGGATAGATCACTACAAGATTAACAAAACTCCTTCACTGATCATCCTCAAAAGAGGCACGGATCACTAGGAAACAACATGAACATATGGCATCATGAACTAAATAATCCCAGACTTGGTGAAAACTACTAAGTCCTGAAAACAGATTTACCGGGTGCCTCACTTTGCAAGCTTGCACAAGTCACCACACACATCACAAAAATGCATGGGTTGCACCTCTGGGAAGAAGACAAAATCCTTAACAAAACATATAAAGGACTCATAGGTATATCATGCACACAATAATCATGGCAAAAATGACAAAAGTCTAAGATGAACTAGCACAAAAATGATGCAATGGAATGAAATGATGTACTCTCTGACGTGAACATTTTGATAGGCTATATGCCCAAATCAGAGCTACGGATGCAAAGTTACGGAGCCGCGAACATGTGCATATGAGCTAAAATTCTGAGGACTTAGACGAAAAATGACCTAGGGTTAGGATTTCAGATCTGAGATCTGCGCGGATTACGAGGCCGCCGGAGTTACTGTTCACCGCCGGAATGTCGAGGGCGGCGGCGGCCGGGGTTGGGGACGTGTCCGGCGAGGTCG
>NC_057806.1:171362366-171380856 GCF_018294505.1 Triticum aestivum
GGCAGCGGCGGGGCTGGCCGGACGTGTCCGGCGCCGTCCGGACGTGTCCGGCGGCGGCGGATCTGAGATTTGAGGGTTTCGGGGGAGGAGACCCGGGATTTGGAATGGGGGGGGGGTCTATTTATAGGCATAGAGGGAGCTAGGAGAGTCCAAATGAGGTGCGGTTTTCGGCCACGCGATCGTGATTGAACGCTCTAGGAGATGGAGTAGAGTTTGGTGGGTTTTGGGCCAAATTGGAGGGGTGTTGGGCTGCAACACACACGAGGCCTTTTCGGTCCCTCGGTTATCCGTTGGAGTATCAAACGAAGTCCAAATGATACGAAACTTGACAGGCGGTCTACCGGTAGTAAACCAAGGCCGCTTGGCAAGTCTCGGTCCAATCCGGAAATGTTTAATCCCCACACACAAAAGAAAGCTAGAAATGACCACCGGAGGAGAACGAAGCGCCGGAATGCAAAACGGACAACGGGGAAAATGCTCGAATGCATGAGATGAACATGTATGCAAATGAAATGCACATGATGACATGATATGAGATGCATGACAACGACAACAACACATGGAGACAAAAACCCGAACCCGAGGAAATAAATATAATTAACGCCGGAAACGGCAAGAGTTGGAGTACAAATAGGGGAAGTTATATCCGGGGCGTTACAGTATCGTAGTCTTGTTGGTGGTCTGCAATACCTTACTATTACCAGGCCTGATATCTCTTATGCAGTCAACCGTGTGTGTCAATTTCTGCATGCTCCCAGGACATCTCATTGGTCAGCTGTGAAGCGTATTTTGCGCTATGTCTGTCTTACTGCCTCCTATGGTTTGCTTCTTCAGCCTGCACCCTCATGTGAGCTCTCAGCTTTCTCTGATGCATACTGGGCTGGTAGTCCTGATGACAGGTGATCTACGGGGGGATATGCGGTATTCCTTGGTTCTAACTTGGTGGCCTGGAATGCTCGTAAGCAGGCCACAGTCTCTCGCAGTAGTACTGAAGCTGAGTATAAAGATGTTGCTGATGCAACTGCTGAGATCATATGGGTATAGTCTCTATTGAGAGAGTTGCATGTCTCTCCGGCTCAGCCTCCAGTTTTGTGGTGTGACAACATCGGTGCTACTTATCTGTCATCTAACCCAGTGTTCCATGCTCGAACAAAACACATTGAGGTTGACTATCATTTTGTTCGGGAACGTGTTGCACAGAAGCTACTCTGTATCAAGCTTATCTCATCCAAGGATCAGTTTGCTGACATCTTCACGAAGCCTCTTCCACAACCACAGTTTGTAGGCTGTAGGCGCAATCTTAACTTGCTTTGTACTTCAGGCCACAGTTAAGATTGAGGGAGGGTGTTAGACTGTATATACATGGCCTCTGTACATATATATATTGTAACCTTGTATTGTACCCCATGGGTACCTCTATATATTGAAAGAGCCACACCCCGTTTAGGGTGTCGAGCAGTTCCCAACATATTACGTTTTACAGAGGGAGTCAGTGAAGGGCCTATGCTGTGGTGGACGAGGGCGCCGGTTAAGCAGATCCGGTGCGGTGGACCATGATGGCGGTCAAGGAGATCTGGAGCGGTGGACAAGACAGTCGCTGAAGCGGCTCCGGTGAAGTGGTGAGTTGGCAGTTGGGGGTTCCAAGGTGCGGAAGGTAGATCTGGCGGGGTGTGAGGTCCACCACTACAGCGGAGGACTAGATTCGGCGGCTTGCCGTGGTTGGGGGGTTGGAGAGGGGAAGGGGAGGGGCTCTGGGGAAGAATGTTAGGGGCAAAGAGGGGAAAACAATGGAGTTACCGAAGCAGTCCTTTTTTGTTCACGTGGCAGTGGTAAAACAGGAATATCGCAGGGCTAAACTTTCGGGCACGTGATATTTTGATGTGAGCGGGAAGTTTGAAAGCTTTTAGCGCCTAAAATTATAAGTATTCTGCTCTCGTACGGCCGACTATGATATCATGGCCGAGAATTTGTTTGTTTTGCACGCAAAAAAATGTGCAAGTTTTGAAAATCAATGTCTCCAACTCGAAACTTAGATTGTCCATTCAATCTAAATATGGATCATTGAGCTACTACAAGCAAATACCATCATACGGTCCAATTCAAATGAAATTCCAAATGTGTTTATCCCAAATCTGATGACAAAAGCAAAAATGTGTATGTGTATAAATAAAGTGGATGATTATAAAGTTTGAACATGCCCGTATGTGTATATCTCTAGGTTTGATATATGAATTTGAAATCACGAAATCCTGGCTTAAAAAATGTACCTCTGTTTAAATGAATTACAAAAGCTAATGATGGAGTCGAATCCCAAAATTCCAATCAATTCTGGTACATCAAGGTATATCACGCATGTTCAAAAGTATCGTTATCTCATAGTACAAACTGTGAAACAAATTGATCAACCATGAGTGCACAATATCTCAATTACGCTAAAGTCCCTCAAATATAGACACCTCACTCTTTATCTGAAGTCAACCCCCCCCACCACACACACACACATAGAGAAGTCGCGTTCTCTCCCCCAAACACCAACACACAAGCACATTAATACCCCTCTCTCTTGTAAAGTCCGGACCACAACATAGTTCTCTATCACTTTGTCTCTCGGGCATGCACACATCTCTTCCCTCACTCTCTAGGTCTCCCGCTATCTATCTTACCCAAGCACACACACTATGTAGAGTGTATATTTCCCATACACACAAAACTTCGCCCCCAAATGTCTATCTCCCTAGTTATGTGGTTGTCGCGCACTCACCTCACACACCACCCCCAATGCAAATAAGCACACTTGTCTCCTTGTGCACCACTCTCCTCTTTCTATCTCTCCCACATGCGGATCCGCCCTAGCTCCTTCCCTGTATACGTATATGTCATGACTCTTTGCGTAGCTCCCTAATGTATAATCGTTCTCGATTTCGCACATTGTTCTCTACACCATCTATTCTAGATCTCTCATGAAGTCCCTATCAACATTGTCTCCCTATCTATACGCCATTTATGGACACAAACAACCCCTCTCACCCCCTCTCTTCCCCCCCCTCTCTCTCTCCATCGCTAGCTCTCTCTCTCTCTCACACCCCTCTCCCACACACACACACTCGATGTCTCTTGCAAATAGTCTGCTCCCCCCGCTAGCACCCGTGCTATCTCGCTACTACACATGTCACACCATTTCCCCTTCCCTTATACTAGGTTTACATCATCAGTAGTCTCTCTACTCCACATACACTCTCTCCCTCTCACACACAAACGCGTGCACAAACACACACACACATGCACAAACACCCATTTATCTGGATCCTCATCCCTCATCATGTCCGCATGTGTATGTCACACACTCACTCTCTAATTATGTATATGTGTCTCCATGTTACACAACATAAAGCCCCATGTACATGTCTCTCTCTATCCTCCACACACATAGGCACAAAGAATCTGTTATCATTGCCTCACTCTCTAACATATCACACACGCACTCTCTCTCTCTCTCTCTCCCTCTCTCTCTCTCTCTCTCTCTCGCAAACACGCTCAACAAGGGTATCCCCGTGAATAACTTACCGTCTATTCATCAACAATCGTGGCAGTACGGCGAACACGAGACGTGAAAAAGAATAAATCTACACGTGCTTAGACCACCTAGTATGACTACTAGGACTAGAGCAAGCCAAAAAGCGCACCGCCGTCACCCCCTCCTTGTCGGCGACGGGAAAATCTTTGTTTTACACAGTCGAGAAGTCATTGTGCTAAGCCCCACATGCCGAGGCATTGAATAGAATGTAGATGCTAGTTTACGGAAGCAAGTATCGATAATACGTTTGTATCTCCATACTTATATTTCTTCTCTTATAAAAAACCGAGTTGGTGATGATGGTACGTGTGCCACCTTGCAATATAGACCGTCCGATCTATATCTGACGGATGGAAATTAAACTAAAAGATACCCGCACCCCTCTCCACATTTGCAGACAAGGCCTTCCCTTGTTCATCCTTATCTCCAACAAACCTCATTGTTGAGCAATTAAGAAAGGAATCCTCTGGAACAAACTGGCCTGGTGGCCGCTGCCGGCGTGGTCAATCCCCATGCCTCCGCTCAGTCCGACCACCAACCACCACCACAGCCCACTCCTCTTCACCTTATCTCATATTTCTCGAGATATCATTAGTTTTTACACATGGGATTACTCCCTCAAGGGTCAATCACAACAACTGTTTTATAAAAAAATGCATCTTGATGTTCCGTGCAATGCACGGATCTTGCTAGTACTCCTACACAAGACTAAGTTGGTGATGCTGGTGTGTCTGCCATCCGTCGTTTCTGACCATTAGATCTACATCTAACAATTGTGAGGTAAGTTGTTGCCTTTTCTCACCAACATCCCACTTGTCTACCAATTTGTAGAAAAACCCATAATTAGTATCTTAAAGCAAACCACATCCCTCCCTGACCTCACCAAAACAGCCCAAGGAATATATTCTAATTGAAACATAATATATCTCTAGTGACATATGTATATCAAAATTAGAGTGTTTTGTACCAAGTTTGTGAATAAGTATTATTCTAATTATGATTCGTTGCAACAGACATGAACATTGCTAGTATTTCCAACCATGCATTTTTTCCTAGTATTCCATAGTTTCGAGTTTTCCATCAAGATATTAGTCACTCATGGTTGATATTTACTTTCAATCATGTACACATATGCACTATGTAACTAGCCTTGCTTATTGGCTTCCAAAGCTTAACTTTCACTCCTACTTACAATATGTAGAGTATTTAACAAAAAACTACCACTTTCAACCAGCCCTGGGAAGAATCTATTGTACAAAAAATAGCAAAAACATACCCAAAATTTCTTAATTCACGCCAAAAACTACCTAGTACTCCTACCGATTTTATGACAGGGTTGGCCCACACGTCCGTGCTGACGAGGCAGCTTAAACCAACACATTTTATTTGACCGTTGACACGAGGGACCCACATCTGACCTTCTATCATGTTATTCACCCTCAAATCATTATTTTTCCTGAACATTACTTCAAATAATACTGATGC
This sequence comes from Triticum aestivum, assembly GCF_018294505.1. Classification (NCBI taxonomy): domain Eukaryota; kingdom Viridiplantae; phylum Streptophyta; class Magnoliopsida; order Poales; family Poaceae; genus Triticum; species Triticum aestivum. The sequence continues at coordinate 171,367,426 of NC_057806.1, forward strand.
ATGTTCGTCGGTGACGCTGGTGATGAGCGAGTTGACCGCCGCTCCGCCGGATGGGCCGGACGCCGCGCTGGCCTTCGCACGGGTTGGCAGGCTGGCCCGAGCATGACTCACGAGCGAGCAAGCCGCTGCCTTGGCCTTCGCTCGAGCCAGATGGCTGGCCTTAGCGCGGCGCGCGCGAGCAAGCCGCCGCGCTGCCATGCCAATCTAGCTAGCAAACCTTGTAGACAAGCAGCTGGACGGAGCTATGTTGGCTAGCTAGCAGCCGCAAGCCCCGGATGGAGCCGGCATCTGGGCTGCCGCAACATGGGCTCCGCACCGCCGGCGGTTTTGACCTCGCCTTCTGCCGGCGACGGTAGCTGTGTCCCATGGCCGAGGATGACTAGGTGGACGGGCCGGAGGTAGGAGGTCACTCGAGGATTTTTCTTGGTAAGAGCATGTATAATGGTTGATAAGGTAGTCTTATCTTAGGTCTGCCACGTATGCAAGTGGTAGTAGTTTCTTGGCATTTTAGTGGTTTCTTGCATTATTAGAGCAAGTACAATAGAGCTAAGTCAGCGAGCTATAAGAAATAAACTAGTATATTTCTGCTTAGTTGGAGGAAAGAGAAGAGGAGAGAGAAGGTAAGCGGGCTCTTCGTGAAGAGCCAGCTCTAGCATGTGCTCCTAGGCACTTTGTGAGAATGAGAAGTGGGCCACATAATAAAAAAGTAGTACACTCTTTTGATCTATTATTGTACATGTTGGCTATAAGATGGGCTGTAGATGACATGGCACTGGCTTATAGCCAGCAGCTGGCTATACTATTAACCATGCTCTTAGGGGTTTCTTGTAAGGAACAATGTACGTACTACTAGCGACAAAAGGCGATTCTAGGTTGCGTTGTACTCCAACGAGTACTACTAGTGGTCGCGGGAGTGTATACCTCATTTTGTGGGTTCGATCGCGGCCGAACACACGACAACTTTTTTTAAAATAGTACTACTACACTTCGCTGCGAGCCAATATTTTACAGGGGTAGTTTGAGTTTTGAAGTCAAACAGACGTGCGGCCCCACAATCTGGGTGCACTGGACAGCCTAGCCACATGAACGGGTTTTCCTTCCCAGCATCCTGTGGCTCGCGTGCTCGCCCTAGCTGCACCTCTCTTGCAGCCTCCTCATCAGCTAGTAGCATATTTAAACTAGCGCCTCCCAATTAAGCCCGAGGAGCCGGAAAAGCCTGGTGGGGCATTGGGAACTATGCAATATGGCTCTGTACGTAAAGTGCTCTACTACTACTCTATAGCTTGTGGCGTTGCACGCATAGACTTCACTCCATTATCGGCTCTACTATAAAAGAAATTCCTCTTGACATGTTTTTTAAACGGAGGAAAAAGATTTGCTTCATCTCATTCATAAAGAAGGAACTACTGACAAAGTTCGACGAGATCCATTACACCTCCACAAATGGAAGCGAAAAGCCTAGTCTTGCTATATCAAATAACTCAAATGTTCTGGCCCCCACAATAACTGTCGCTGATAAACATGCTGCTAGTGTGCGCGTGAGAGGAGTGGCTGAGTAGGCCAGCTACATGAGAGGGGCAGCTGAATAGAGAACCGAGAGTACCCACTAGGCCACTACGCAGGTGTACTTCCCCTACATTGATAGTACAGCGATGGTTCTAGAGAACAGTAGTACCCTCCACTTCCAACTGTAGCTCCTTGGCCCTGAGATTCAAGAGTTCAAAACTGGTGCACTATACTAGACAAGACTAGAAGTACAGTACATCACACTACTAGTTGAGAAAAGTAGTACTAGTACTGCTACAGTACGAGTACGTACTCCTCTGGCACATAATGTAAGATGTTTTTTGACACTAGTTGGCGTGTACAAAAAATGGCAAAAACATACCAAAAATTTCTTAATCCACGCCAAAAACTACTACCTAGTGCCAAAAATTTCTTACTAGTGCTATTATTTACAGTATAATGCAATCCCATAACGTTCCATAATGCTAGTACTAGTAGTAAATAATAGCCTCACCCCTTCGCTGAGGAACGATCTACAATTGGAAGGGACGAGGCCCTACGGTTACTACACTCTTATCTCCTCCTCGCCAGTTCCCCTCCCCCGAAGAGAAGGTAGTTCGTCACTGCTCCCATGGATTCGCCAGGCGGTTCTCCTCCTCGTCGGGGCTGGGAGACCTTGGACGACGATCCTCTAGGAGAAATCGCACACAGCTCCGACGTCCTCACCGCCGCAAGACTCGGTGCTTCCTGCACCAACTTTTTCAAGATGCTACTTAAACAGGCTTGGGAAAAGGCCATGCTTGTTGGTCTTCCATGCGTCCTCGAGGAGAAGGTTCTTCTATGGGACAATCCTTCACTGCTCCCTAGCCATGGTTGCATGTTGACTCTGCTAGAGCTGCCGACATTGAGAGGTAGTCGGATTTTGTCCGATGAGCAGGTCAGTAATGGAGTTTGATCATGTAGTACTTAGTTATTCCATTTCCATCCCGTAATTTCTCCGCTTCCCACCGTCTTATATATAGGTCTGGGTCGGTGCCAACGAAGATTGTCTTGCATACTTCCGGCCGGATACCGCCATCATTTTGCACAACATCCACAGCAGTGCGGCCGTTCCGGTAGACCCCTTTTCCACCATTGGGATCGGCCTTCCGGACTGGCTAGGCTTGAATACGTATGATGATGCCTACATGAGATTGAAGAAGATAGAAATTGCGGACCCACCGACAAAGGGACGCGGCTACGATGATTACTATCTCATCGCGGTGTTCGACATAAGGATTGCCATCAATGCAAGAGGCAGTAACGGCAGAGGCTGGCGCATGTTGGCGGCGGCAGATTTGTACCCCTACACGTTCGAAGACGCCATGCGCCATCTAGGCCGCATCTTCGCGGTGACAAGCCAGGGGACTTGTTTCATCTGGTTGCCATCCTACGGTACGGGAGATTACAAACGGAATGCACAAACCATCATTTGCATCCCTAACGGTACTCCATTATTTTGCAGGGACCAGTCATCCCCCGTCAAAATAAGATCGCCGATCCAGGATGTGCATTTGCATCCGCGATTCGGTCTAACCTGGAACCTTGTAGCTGACTTTGGCATATTGGGATCAACTATCTTAGCAGTCGTTACCCATGGTACCACTGATGTGCAACATGGTCACACAATCTACCACGATCGGACCATCACCATCTACCCAGGTATTCCATTTTTTAACCCTGTCGCCTTCTCTTTCATTGTTGTACTAGTAGTATACTTTGTAGTACTAGTAGGAGTACTTTTTACCTTGGAGGACGCGTATAGCTAGCTAGGCCCTTGAAGACTTGAACCCACTAGCTGCCACCATTTTTGTTTTTCCATGTCTTACTATCTCATCCATGTAGCCAAGAGTGGCTATATATAATAAGCCGGTTATTTTACTTCCTCTATACCGGAGTAGTACTATTTGCTGCACAGTATTACTGACTGCCATATTTGAGCACAACATTATTATGCATGGACCTTGACTATGTACGTCACCATGTGTCCAGATCTGGGATGCCACGTGTACCAGATGAACGACGCCGAGTTGTGGGTGCCGAGGAACACTCTTGGAGAGTACTCGCTTTTCATCGGGGACAGCTACCCCATTGTGAAGCGGATGCCACCTTCAGTGCACGACACGGAAGGCCTGCCGTTCATGAAGCATGGTTGTGTCTTCAGTGCGCACCGCCGGATGAATGACATGCTGGGACACGCTATCCCTGATTTATGCCGCTTCAGCTTGGATGAGTCTCCATCGTGTGGAACCAAACTAGAAAGCTGCGACAATGATTCCCGTTGCCCACCGCTATGGATCGTGCCATCCATGAAGAACACCTGGGACTGGAACCTGGAGGAGGACATGTATCCCATCTATAACGTGTAAGTGGAGTACTGTAATTGTGAACAGTAGCGCTGTGAATATATGTAGACTAGTCGTGCACAAATTTATCACATGAATTGGAGATGAACTTGTGTGGCATACTGGCATTTGTCCTTTAGAATTTATTACTAGTAAATGTGTTATGTGTATGTGCAACTTGTGTGGTTGTTGCACGGGCTCCAACATGCTCTTTGAGAAAAAATGTGGCACAACTTTGGATATACGTGACGTGGCAGCATCATACAGTAGCATCGTTCGCTATAGTTGTAGTACACTCCTACTAGGACGACAACTCCTATAAAACCTTGCGTTTGGCTCTTTGCCTCTTGGTGAGGTTCAATAGTTCGTACTCGTGTGAACCTTGCACTTGGCTCTTCGCCTCTTCGGAAGGTCCAACAATGATGATACTACAGTACAATATGCTTCTGGCAATCTGACACCGATTGAACTGCTGCACGTCCACCGCGAGGGTGAGGGTGAGGGAGAGGGAGAGGGAGAGGGAGAGGGAGAGGAGAGGGCACTGTAGTCAAAACCCTCTCCTCGTCCTGCTAACCACCGTGTGTGGGCGAGGGAGAGGCGTAGTAAGCAAGCTTCTCCTCGTTCGGCGAGTTGACGGGACACATCAAAGCAGTACTAGTACTAGTAGTAGTAGTCCATACTGCGTCCTTTCCGATTAATATGGCTTAATTTGAAATGAGAAAAATACACTGGCAATCAACGTATGTAACAATACGCTCTTTACGGTCACTATATATAGTTTTGCGGCGATTATACGATCACTAGCTCATCGTAGAGCACTGTATTGCACCCTACTGACCGGCCACATAGTCGACGTGGCACTTTATTGACTGGTTAAATTGTCACCTGGTTTGTGGGTCCTACCTGTCAGTTGGCAGAGCAAAGAAATTAGTTAAACAAAACTTTATGCAGGCGCGACACGAGTCCAACCGTTGCACGCGAACCGCCCTGGCTGTATATGTGAGTGCATGCACGTGTCCTCCCTCGGTCTTCCAACAAAGAGTGTACATCGGCTATAAACGAAAGTGTGTAGTACATGATGTACATCTACACTTCCAATGCATTTAGCCTTTAATCTAAATCGATATTGATTGACTAATGCACCAACTTGTGCTGTAGGTATAGGCTACATGTCTATCCTTAATTACAGCATACAACGGCCTTCATTTAATCTTCTTATCTCAATGGTCGCATGCACACATAAGTCTGCTACTTTTGGGCGTTAATTATGCCCTGGTCAATGTGTAAATCTCTAAATGTACAGTCTTTCACGGACGTAGGGAGTAGCTTGAGCACTTGAGCATGAGCGTGTGTGTTGCGTCGTGTGCTGTGTGCTGCATGGGTGCGTGAGTGTTGCATGCGTCCATGTGTACGTGTGAGTGTTGCATGTTGCATGCATGCATGGGGCTTACTCCCTCCCATTGACATGTTCATATTTCAAGCTTCCTCTGTTCCCTCCATATGGTGATACTCCCTCTGTTCCCAAATAGTACGGAGTAAAAGCCTCCCTCTGTTCCCAAATACGGAGTATTTGTCTTTCTACAGATTTCAACAAGTGACTAGGTATGGAGCAAAATGAGTGAAGTGAGCGTAGAGGCATAGGGATACTGTAGAAAGGAAGTCCTCGCCATCCATTATTCCCCATCTCGGTCAGAGAGAACTATTCAACTAGTCTTCGCAGTGAAGTGACAATACACACTGCAGCAGATGGGACATGTAATTAATAAGCCGAACCAGCGTGTTGGTGTTACTAAATCAGCCTTACCCAGTACTGCCATCATGTTTGCTAGTAGAGCACGCTTCCGCAAATACGCCTACGCACCTCTGTCCTCCATTAACTGACATATGGGCCCTGTTGTGGTAGACCGACATGTCATCGGTGTAACTATTTACACTCCGAAGGATGGTATATCCTGGTGGTAGTACTAGTAGAGAGATTGAATGCACTTTCTTCCCCGTCTTCCACTCTTCTTCCTCCTCTCTTCTTCTTCCTCCTCTCTTCCCCATCGTTGGCCGCACACCACTTACGCCCGCTCACTACTCGCCCGCCCGCGCCATCTTTCTTGGTAGCTCGCACGTGCCATATCTCCCCGCTTACTGCTCGGCCACATGAGGAGAAGCTTCTTCACTTGCCCGCCCGAATCCATTTCCCCGCTGGCTCGCAGGCACCGAAAACCCCAATGGCAAAACCGACTGACACGCAGAGCCGTGATTGGAATTCCCTCCCCGATGTTCTCTTGGAGCAGATCTATAGTCGTATGGACCTACTCAGCACCGTCCGTCTGGCCGCATGCTCGGTGTCTTTGTACCGTCTACTCATCTGCAACCGCCCGGCTCTTTTAAAGACACCCTGCCTGCTGATGCCCGATCCACGCAGGTGGCCCAGACACCGACTTGACGATCCTGCGGAGGTTGCCGTGGTGCCCCTCAACATGCTATCACTACCCGTCCACCTGTCCTTCATGCGCGGCCACTACTGGGCGGGCATGAAGGCCAACTGGATTGTCCTCATCCACCACATCGGTAGTCCATGGCGTCTCGTGGATATCTACACCCAGCGAGAGATCACCCTTCCGTCGTTGGATACCGCTGCCATCGAGCCTCGCGGCCCGCTGGACACTCCTACCTACTACGCACGAGACGCGTCAAGCTTTTGGCTCGACCTCTGTTTGCAGAAAGTTGTAATCTGTGAAGTGCCCACAGCATCGGAAGACTACATGGATTACAAGCTCATTGCCTTGTTCAACATGGGATTAGTCTATCTGGAATCCAGTCGCCATACATGGTTATGGCTCATCATTAATCCTGTTGAGGCAACATTTCTGTCTGATGCTATAGTGCACGATGGCATCGTTTACGCGGTCGACGCACAGATTGGCTTCCTATATTGGTGGAATCTATCGTCGTGTAATTTTCTATCTCATCTCATCTTTACCTTATGAATACGACTGCCTGTTCATTTTTTACAAATTTAGAATGCATAGCATGTCTATAACCACATCATTGCTATATGTTCCTCTCATTTCCTAGATTTTTATGACCACACATGTTATTGTTAGAGTTGATATGAGAACAATTGGCATCTAATGATTGTTAGAATACATATTATGAGCATAACAACATGATTGCTATATGTTACTCTTGTTTACAAGATTTTTACAACAACACATGTTATTGCTTAGAGTTGATATGAGAACAGTAGTAGTAAGTGCTATGGTAGAATATGAGTAGGCGTTGGCATAGCTGTTTTCCTCTCATTGTTACATGATGTTTGAACCATGACATATTGCTAGAATATTAAAGCCATTGGCTTATTTTTTTTAACTTGGGGTATGATTATGACCACGACATTGCAATTCTCTGTCTATGATATGTGTCACTGTTATAATAATCTTAATTCCACACATACTCTGAACATGATTGTTTATTTTTGTCCCTTTGGTCTCCAATTTGAATTGTTGCAGCGGACACAAATGCGCTGGCCTTCATGATTCCAGGACCTGGAAACACACCAGCCGATGGGTGGTGGTTTATCGCTTGTTCAGCTGATGGCGGTCATTTGATGCTCATTCGCACGTACCAAATTGACGAAACCATTACATCAAACCACATGCAGTACAATGCATGGGGCGTTCATGACATTGATGGCTATGGATGCTTCGTGTTTGAGAAAGATCCGAGCTCCGTTGGGCCAGGCGTATTCAACTGGAGGCGGGTTTACAGCCTCGGCAACCACTCCTTGTTCCTCGGGCTCAATTATTCGATCATCCAACCAATCATCGATCATTTCACCGGCAATGATTACTATGCTATGCAACTTCCATTCGCGAGGGGGCTGTGTTTACACATCATACCATGGGTTTCATGAATCACCATATCCAGAGATTCGTCGACACAGCTTGTTGCCAGATAATCTTCAGTGTGAAAGGCATCAAGCTTCCATGCGATGGATGGCTTTTGCAAACCCGACATGCAGCGATGTGGTTCATGCCAACAACAAATATGCACAACTTGATTCATCCTGATATCTAGAATGAGCCATGTATTCTGCTGCTGTAGCATGACCCTCTTTTGTTGGATATTATGTACTGTTGTTAGTTTGAAGCACTCCTCTGGTTTGAAGGATAGATACCTTCCTGGGATCAAGTGCATCCTAACTCACCTGCGTAGGATGTACTGATAATGATGATGGAGATGTTGTGCAGAAGCCATATATATATATATCAATTAGGCTTCAAGTGCGTACTTATTAGTTAAACCTATGTATAAATTGTGACACTAAATACGACTAGTAAGTAGTACTGTAGCAGTACTAGTATACGTCGATCAAATTATTCATCATGTCCACACATTGAATTGATGTGACAACACGCTGCGTGTGAGGTGACACAAGAATCCCGGCGGCGTGTTCGGGTATTCTGGACTTCAGATTTGGAGTACCACTTATCTGTCGAAATCTTTCATCATTCACTTAAAACAGTCGATTGATCATACATTGAGTACCATATAACTGGAATTACCGACACAAGTCGAAGAAGAATTGGCCGGTGCTGCCGGCTGGCGTCAAGTTCAATCCCACGGATCAGGAGCTGATCGAGCACCTTAAGGTCAAAGTGAGTGCTGACAGCGCGAGATTTCAGTCTCTCATCGATTTTTTCATACCAACTATCAACACCGAGCACGGCATATGCTACACCCAACCTGAGAAACTTCCAGGTAAGACACCGATCGGCCGTCTACTTGCACAAACATATTACTTTGTTTATAGCTCTCCTTTTCTTTTTAGACGCAGACCTGGTGAAGCAATTACAATTTGACAGTTAATAAAAAGTGAAACAAGTGACTGCAACATGCCAAAGATGTTATGAAAATGCCAACTAGGTACACTAAAACATGTATTCCACAATACTGTAGGTATCACACTGAGTGGCCTAAGGAAGCATTTCTTCCAGCGCAATTCCAGGGCGTTCAAAAGGGGCATGTGGACACGTCGCAAGATACAGTTGGAGCGCGGCATGCACGCGATGTGGCACAAGACCGGCAATACCTTCCCGGTGATGGTCAACGGCCGGCAGACGAGCAGCAAAAAAGGTTCTGGTGCTGCACACCATCAAGAACTTCGACCAGCAGAGGACCAACTAGGTGATGCACCAGTACCAACTCGGGGACCTGGAGCAAGAGAAGGAGCGGGAGCTGGTCCTCTGCAAGATTTTCTACAAGACGAACACTAGGGCTAGGAGTAAAAAGATTATAAGTTAGTTTGGTATTGGTAGTTGTACTACCTTGTCATCCGCAAGTTGGTATTGTTGTTAACGATCTTTTGGTATGAACTTGCATTTGCTTCCAACCATCATGCCAAGGGTCAACGTGGATATAAAGCTGAATCATTTGTTTCAGAACGAATTTTCAAGCACCTGATTTTTATTTGATGGGTAGCATAAGCACCCGCCATTCGAATTCCCAGTTCTCCAATTTTTTCGAAACAAGTGCATGCACTTATTATCATGATAAAAAACAATATCCGTGCTGCATCCCAGTTATCAGTCTGTACTTGCAGAATTCTCTCATTTATTGAGCACGTATATTGTTTTTTCAGGTCGAGCAAGTTTCAACTGGGCGGTAGACTGCCCAGGGTTGGTTTTGTTTTTAACAGGCCCAGCCCATGACGACAACGGGGCACAAAGATCCAGCAGGTATCTACTAGCCTCTGGCCCGCTAGCGTTAGTTATATTTTGTCTTACAACATCCGCAGGCAGTTTTTTTACTGAATCAAACACACAGCCTAGTTTTATTTTCCTCTTGAAACGCATGTCCTACATCCGTTTTGTAATCTCTACCTATAGTTTTACTAGTTCATATACACGTATCATTATATTGAAAACACATAAAGTTTCCTTTTCATATTTACATCCTTATTTTTGTTGTTTTTTCCCACCCAACGCTGATTTTTTTACCATTGGTTTTCCCTTAAACCAACTCAATTGTCCCACGTCTTATTTGCTTACAAAAACAAAACAATTTTTTTGGCAAATCAATAAGTTCTTAAAAAAATGTTTATCATTTCGGGATTACAACAGTTCAGACTCAACCAAAATATGCAAAATAAGGTTGAACTTTTTGATCGTGGTCCTGGGCAGAAAATGGGCTGTAATAAATTACTTAAGAATTAGCAAATGGGCTGCAAATTATAAAAAATAGCAAATGGGCTTTATGTTGTCTGCCACAGATTTGGAGGCTGACTTGTGGGCCTACTAAGTTCATGCGTACACAAGGATTCTCAAAAAAGAAACTTAGTCAACAATCGACTCTACCAGCGTCAGACCGTTAGATGTCAATCTAACGTCAATCGTGCTTCTTCAGTCTCTGATCTTCCTTCCCCAGCTGCCCAAGCCGGCGCCGTCGGAACCGCCTGCTCCCGCCTCCCGTGGCCGGCAGTGCTGCCGGGTAGGCCTCACAGCCCCATCATACTCGCAACCCTGGCCTATCTATCCCTCTACTCACCCACACCTCCTGTTATTTTCCGGCGACGACAACCGAACCAGTCAACCCTCGTACTCTCCACCGCGTGGGCAGCCACTGTCGTGTCTTCCCCGGCTCCTTGTCGTTCCCTTCGTAGGCCTCGCTGTCGTCCACCGCCCTGGTGCTCTCGGCACGGTGTGGTCAACGATGTCCATCCAACGGCTGTAGTGCTTCTTCAACCTCTGGTCTTCTTGCCCCAGCCGCCCAAAGCAGCGCCGGTCGTGCCGCATGCTCCTGCCTCCCGTGGCCGACTATGCTGCCGCGGCGGCCTCACCGTCCCCATACTACTCCCACCGCTGGCTAGGCCATCCCTCCACTCACCCACTCCCCCTGTTATTCTGCGGCGACAGCAGCCTCACACCGCAGCCGAACTAGTGAACCCTCGTACTCCTCTCCGCGTGGGCATCCACTGCCGCGTCTTCATCGGCTCCGCGTCGTCCCCTTCATAGGCCTCGCCGTCGTCCACCGCCGTGGTGCTCTCGGTGCGGCGTGGTCAATGTGGTCAACGACCGGCTTCCATCAGAAGAGTACTGTACGTTGAGAGGCTAGCAGCTGGGTCCACGGCAGCCGCAAGGAAGTGCCTCCTTATTACGCGCAAAATAATTATTCCTCCACGTGACAACAGGGACCCACCGGACGGGCCACCAGTATTTCACGGAAAAAACGTTTCCCCCTGACTGCTGGGACCGACCGGACGGGCCACCGTATTTCATGAAAAAAACGTTTGCCCCTGACTGCTGGGACACACCGGACGGACCACCGTATTTCGCGAAAAAAACGTCCTCCCCGCTGTCAGCTTGGACACACCGGAAGTGCCTCCTTATTACGCACAGAAAAATGAATACTCCCCTGCTAGCTGGGACCCACCATGGAGGGAGGCTGACTTGTGGGCCTACTAAGTTGACGGGGACGGAGGGCTTTGTCAACTTAGTCAATATGAACGATTCTAGCTCTAGTGACCGTACGTTGTCCATCCAACGGCCGTGGTGCTTCTTCAATCTCTGCTCTTCCTGCTCCAGCCGCTCAAACAAGCACCGGTGGGACTGCCTGCTCCCTCCTCCCCACGGCCGGCTCTGCTGCCGCGTAGGCCTCACCGCCCCACCTTACTCCCATCGCTGGCCTAACCATCCCTCTACTCACCCACACCTGCTGTTATTCTCCGGCGACGGCAGACAAAACAACTACCGAGTCTTCCCTGCCTCCGTGTCGTTACCTTCCTAGGCCTCGCCTTCGTCCACCGCCCTGGTGCTCTCGGCGCGGCCTGGTCAACGTGGTCAACGACTGACATGCATCTGAAGTGGACTGTATGTGGAGAGGCCGATAGCTGGGTCCATGGCCGCACGTAAGGAAATGCCTCCTTATTACGCGCAAAATAATGATTCCTCCACCTGACATCAGGGACCCACCGAAAGGGCCTCTGTATTTCTCGAAAAAAACGTTACCGCCGCTGACAGCTCGGACCTACCAGCTATATATTCGCACGCAAGGAAGTGTGTCAGGACCCCGACTCGATGCCACATCGATCTAGCATGTAACACCTCATATCGCTTTGCGGCCTCACGCACGGTATCCCCACGGGTGTCGCCTTACCTTTGCCCGGGACCGTTTGCGCCTTTTGGCTCACGTATATGATAGTGTCGCTAGAATCCATATGATAAGGAGCCCGGGCTGACATGACTAGTCGTAAACCCAAAGTGGCACAGACTTACAGGGACAGGCATCCATGACCCAGCTTCGAACGTGTCGGTCATCAGCAAGTGGGTCCGGGCTGTAGCACTGGGCTAGCAGGACTCCGGTAAACCGGGCTGTAGCGGGCTAACAGGACTCCGGTACTCAAAGCGTGACATTTCCCCGTAGGGACAGACACAGGAACGAGGAAGGACACATGCCGGCCAGCCCAAGTGTTCCAGAGCAGTAGCAAGCTACCATGGCTCAGCGGTAACACTAGGAGACATTTCCCGGTAAGAGAGGCTACTAAAGATAAACAACTAGATAGTCAGATCCCACACATAGCACTACACATTACACGTACGCATAACATGCAAGTATGTGCTGTACAACATGGCATCACAGCATAACTCAACAATTATATAGATAAAGGCTCAGAAGAGCCATCATAGCATTTATTGCAAACAGGGGTCACAAGACCCGTCATACAGAGCATACAAGCAACAAGCGGAAGCATTACATGTCTGGGTACAGACATCTATAAATGAAAAAGGCTGAAGAGCCTGACTATCTACAACATCCGATCAAGATCGTAGCTGAGGTACTAGCTACTAGTCAAAGTCCACGAGAACACTAGTAAGACCGAAGTCTCCGCTGCAAAAACATAATTAAAGCAACATGAGTACAAAGGTACTCAGCAAGACTTACATCAGATCCTATCATACATGCATTTGTATCAAGAGGGTAAGGTGGGGTTTAGTTGCAGCAAGCCAGCTTTGACTCTGTGGCTAACCTGTTCTACGACTACCAGAAACTCTTGAGGTGAAACAACGTACACGAGTCCACTAACCACCACACAATACACTACTATGGATTCATCCCCGTCTCCCTATGAGAAGGCCATCCATAGCACTCACACTTGTCTTGAGCATTTTATAGTATCCACTTCAAGTTGTCTATGTACCATGTAAGCATCCAAGAAGTCCATAACCGCGAACCCGGCTATTCGAATAGATCATGTTAACCCTGCAGGGGTGTACTTCTTCACACACGCTCTCGCCACTTACCGCCATGTACACGTCATGTATCTCGGCAACCTTCAAGCGGAAGCCTGGCGAGGGTGTCGGCCACGACCTGACTAACCACACAAGACTCTAGTCCAGGTTTATCGCCTATTCGGGTTCCATCCGCAAGGAGATCCGGCCGGGGTGTCGCTCACGGCCCCAAACGATGTGAGCAGGGTTCCCGAGCCCACCAACCGGGTGCCACTCGGTACACCGTGCCACGTGTGCCTAGTCTGTCCCAAGCCCACCCT